>NW_009719823.1:0-260 GCF_000703405.1 Apaloderma vittatum
TATTCCTTCTCGTGGTAGATTGTTGTTTTCTATTTGTGTTTCACAAATTGGGTACTCGTTCCTGTAGAGCAGAAGTAGGCTTTCCATCCCATCTTCTCATGTCATCTCCATATCCACGTAGGAAAACTCACAAGTCATTCTGTGACAAGTTGCCATTGTTTTTAGTTGATCTGGAAGGTCTGTGTCTTCTAACAGCATCAACGCGTCTCCATTGAGGTTTGTCATCTCTCTTGGACAATGTATCAGTCAGCTCCTTTTAT
>NW_009719823.1:368-15851 GCF_000703405.1 Apaloderma vittatum
GCTTTCTCAATTGATTTCTCCAGTGATCTGTTGTTTTCCTCAATTACTTTTTCCGTGGCAGCAATGTGAGCTTGTTGGGGACTAGCAGTACTGTCTTCATACTGTCGTGCTTTGTTGGCCACTTCACTCACCGTTGGTGTCTGGCCATCTGATGCCCAGACCATCATTGACAAGGTGTGCTTATACATTGGTGGAACACTCCTCACAAACATCTGAATAACGGGTTTGTGGCAGGGCATTTCACCAGGGTTTAAAATTGTTTGTGGATCGCTGTAAATCACCTCTCTCACTGGTAGTTCTCTCAGGAACTTAATACCTTTTTGCATGCTGGTCCAGTTGGGTGTGTGGATGGGAAGTTCACCCTTGTGGGTATACCGGCTCTTAATAGCTGTCAAGAGTCGTCTCCAGAGGCTGAGACTGTTTTCCTCTTTTGCAAGTTCCATGTCGGTGCCTGCATTATCAGACTGCATTATCCCAACTGTTTGGCTTCTTTACCGTTCAGATCAATGGTATCAGCTCCGTTATCCCAGCATCAGAGTAACCACCTGTAATATGATTCACCCTCACGACGGCCAAAGTCCTTTCTCACATCTGGCAACTGCCTCCGTTTCTGGCTCCGAACCAACTGATGACTTCAGTTTGGAAGGACCCTCTCCTGGATCAGAATCATCTGATGTTGGGCGATTTGTCTTTGTTAGATGTTTCTTCCCTGTCACAGGGGTACCAGCTCTCTTTTCTGATTCTGAATCTGACTCATCTGATGGTGCTACTTTATAAGGACCTTGTCCTGGATCTGTGTCATCTGTTGTTAGGGCAACTGACTTCTTCCGATATTTCTTTCTAGTCACAGGGGCAACTTTTGCTGATACGGACTGAGTGTGAAAGGACACAGTGATCCTCAATGACTTGCACAAATTCCTACAGAAATGCCACAATGCCAAGAGATTCATAGGCATTAACATGAGAATCAATAACAATTCAATCTTTCGATCAAAATAACTGCATTCACAATCACGATCCTCAAAACCTGGTAGACTCAGATTAGCAAACAAATGAGTATAATTTCCTAAGGCAAAATTGAAAGTATAGTTAGAAACAAAATTCATCATTATGTTCTTCAGGTATTCAGGTATGCCGATCACCCAAAATATTGCGGAATACAGGCACAGTAAAAACCCAGCACACTGACAAATCTCATCATGTAACCAGACCAGGCAAACCACAGAAAGATATACCAAAACCCACTCAAGAGTTTGAACAAGATTCTGACACCCAATGAGGAACACATATTTAAAAGGACATGACATACCAATTCACTGACCGGTAACATGTTGTGAGCTGTCTGATTTTCTTTTCTAGCCCTTCAGAACTTTCAAAGAAAAGATCTGATACACTCTCAATTGCACTGGATGGAATTTAAGCTATGTGGGCAATGTATCAGAGCCCAGTTGTATTTAAATAGCTGGTAAAATATTCTGAGCCTGGTTGGCGTTTGTTTTCTTTGCCCCACATTGGGTGCCAATAAATCTGTCGCAGGTTAGGGCAGATGCTCTCTAACCCCCTCTTCCCCCCCCAAATGGGAAGGAAAAGGGAATGAGGCAGAGAGACTTACGGGCTAGAGAAGGGAAAACTAGAACAACTTTAATGAAACAATAATAGAAATAATAGTGGAATGATAAAAGATAGTGGCCCGATATAAAACACGACTCCCTCCCCCAGTAGAAAACACCACTGATGCTGCGGAGCAGGAGGCACTGGGGAAGCCCCAGGCTCAGCGGTGGTGGGGAGCTGGATACAGGGAGCTGGATTCAGGAACTCAGGATCCGGATCAAAAGCACGAGATCGGATGGGGGCCTCTCTGGGTCTGGACACCAGCCATTGCAGAAGAGGCAGAAACTCTCGTGATCACTCAATTTATACTAAATATGATGTATATGGGATGGAATACTCTTGTTGGTCACCTGTCCTGTCTCTTACCCCCTGGAGATGCAACCTTTTCCTTCCTTGTGACCCCTCTTACTACCTGGCACCCTCAGCATGGCACACAAGAGCCAGCAGTGGCCTTGGTCACTGTAGGAATAACTATCAGCAAGAGGCTTTCTGCATCCCAGTACCAGGCAGTAACTGTAAACATCAGGTGTTATCACTACTAGTGGCACACACTTTCTGCAAAAACATGCTGCTGACTTCAGAAAATGCAGCCTTTTAGAGCAGACTAAACTGGAAAGTAAAAACCAGGACTGGGTTTTTAGCTAAATCCAGGACACAACTTCCCTCACCTTCCCAGTTGCCATTTCACAACAGGCAGGGGCCCTGGAACTTGAGGGCTAGGCAAATGAGAATGTAGGTGAAGATCCAGGTTGTCTAGTGTTGTTGTAGAGATGGACACGACACATCTGAGTGGTGCTCAAAGTGGACACGCAAACGTGTCCAAACTCCGTACACACAACTTCCCGTCTCAAGAGCACACTGGGAATTTGTCAAGGTCAGTGTCTTCAACCAATGCCAGGTTATCAGCAGTCCAGCTGCCATCCCCCACAACCTAGGGGGAGTCAGTCAGTCTCATGCATTAGGACTGCTTCTGTTAAGAAAAGAAGGGAAAGTAATTGTTGTAGGCGATTCCCTTCTGAGAGAAATAGAAGGCTTCATATGTTGACCACACGCATCCCACAGGGAAGTCTGCTGCATCCCTGGGACCCAGGTTAGAGACACTACTAAGAAACTCCCTGGCCTGATAGGGATATTACCTCCTATTTGTTGTGCAGAGTGGCAGTGATGAGGTTGTGGACAGAAGCCCAAAAGCAATTAAAAAGGACTTCAGGGCACTGGGGTGATTGGTTGAAGGATCAGGAGCTTGGGTAGTGTTTTCCTCAGTCTCTTCAGTGGCAGGGAAGAATACTGAAAGGAACAGGAAGACACGCCTGATTAACACATGGCTCAGAGGCTGCTGCTGTTGGTGGAAATTTGTTTTCTTCGATCCTGGAGAGATTTACATGGCACTGGGCCTGCTGGCAACAGATGGAGTGTGGATGTCTCAAAGAGGGAGATGGATTCTTCCTCATGAGCTGGCAGGGCTCATTGAGATGGCTTTAAACTGGTTCAAAGGGGGAAGGGGATAAAATCAGGTTCACTAGAGATGATCTTAGGGGCAGCATGCCAATGTTAGGGATAAAAACGACAACCTAGATAAAGTGCATCTACACCAATGCATGCAGCATGGTCAGGAAACAGAAGGAGCTGGAAGCCATTGTGCAGCAGGATAGCTGTGACATAGTCACCATCACAGAAACATGTTGGGATGACTCTTTTTCCTGGAGTGCTGCAACGGATGGCTGTAAACTCTTCAGAAGGAATAGGCAGGGAAGAAGACATAGCAGGATGGTAGTGTATGTTAGGGAGCATTTGGATTGTATAGAGCTCTATGACTGTGATGGTAAGGTTGAGTGCTTATGGGTAAGGATGAGGGGGAAGGCCAGCAAGGCAGACATCCTGTTGGGAGTCTCTTACAGACCACCCATCTGGGATGAAGAGAGAGATGAAGCATTCTTTAAGTGGCTGGTAAAAGTCTCAAAATTGACAGCCCTTCTTCTTATGGGGGACTTCAATTTATCAGATGTCTGCTAGAAATACAACACAACAGAGAGGAAACAATCCAGGAGGCTCCTGGAGTGTGTGGAAGATAAATTCCTGATGCAGTTAAGTGAGCCTGCCAGGGGAGTTTCCTTGCTAAACCTGCTGTTTACAGAGAAGGACTGATGGGTGATGTGGTAGTCAGAGGCTGTCTTGGACTTAGAGACTGTGAGATGAAAGAGTTTTTGATTCTGGGTGAAGTAAGGAAGGGAGTCAGCAAAACAACTACCATGGACTTTTAGAGGGCAGACTTTGGCCTGTTCAGGGCACTGGTTGAGAGAGTCCCTTGGGAGGCAGTCCTGAAGGGCAAACAGGTCCAGGAAGGCTGGACATTCTTCAAGAAAGAAGTCTTAAGGGTGCAGAAGCAGGCTGTCCCCATGTGTTGTAAGACAAACTAACAAGGAAGATGACTGGCCTGGCTGAACAGGGATCTTTGGCTGGGATTCAAGAAAAAAAGGAGCATTTAGCACCTTTGGAAGAATGCTGGCAACTCAAGCAGAGTACAGGGATCTAGTTAATGTCATTCATAGACAACATTAGAAAGGCAGAAGCCCAGGTAGAACTCAATCTGGCCACTGTTGTAAGAGATAATAAAACATGTTTTTTCAAACACATTAACAGCCAAAAGAGAGCCAATAAGAGTCCCCCTCCTTTATTGGATGTGGGGGGGAACATTGCCACCAAGGATGAGGAAAAGGCTGAAGTACTTAATGCTTCCTTTGCCTCAGTCTTTATTAGTCATACCACTTATCCTCAGGGTACTCAGCCCCCAGAGCTGGAAAACAGGGATAGAGAGCAGGATAAAGCCCCCATAATCCAAGAGGAAGTGGTTAGTGACCTGCTGTGCTACCTGAACACTCACAAGTCTATGAGGCTAGATGGGATCCGCCCAAGTGTTCTGAGAGAGCCACTCTTCATCATTTATCAGCACTCCTGTTTAACAGGGGAGGTCCCAGATGACTGAGACCAATGGGCCAATGTGATGCCCATCTACAAGAAGGGCTGAAAAGAGGATCCAGGGAACTACAAGCCTGTCAGTCTGACTTTGTTACTGGGGAAGATTATGGAGCAGTTCACACCATGTGCAGGACAGCCAGGGGATCAGGCCCAGCTAGCATGGGTTCATGAAATGCAGGTCCTGATTGACCAGCCTGGTCTCATTCTGTGGCCAAGTGACTTGCTTAGTGAATGTTGTCCACCTGGGCTTTAGTAAAGCCTCTGACACCATCTCCCAGAGCATTCTACTAGAGAAGCTGGTGACTCATGGCTTAGATAGGTATACTCTTTGCTGGGCTAAAAACTGGCTTGATGGCTTAGCCCAGAGAATTGTACTGAAAGGAGTTAGATCCAGTTGGTGGGCAGTCACAAGCAGCATCCCCCAGGGCTCAGTTTTGGAGCCAGTCTTGTTTAATATCTTTATCAATGATCTGGATGAGGGGATTGAGTGCACTCTTAGTAAGTTTGTGGATGACACCAAGTTGGGTGGAAGTGTTCATCTGCTCGAGGGTAGGAAGGCTTTGCAAAGAGACCTGGACAGGTTGGATGAATGAGCTGAGGTCAGCTGGATAGTTAACAAGACCAAGTGGCAAGTACTGCACTTTGGTTACAACAACTCCAGGCAGTGCTACAGTCTTGGGGAAGAGTGTCTAGAAAGCCACCTTGCAGAAAGGGACCTGGGCATGGTGGTGGACAGCTGCCTGGACATGAGCCATCAGTGTGCCCAGGTGGCCAAGAATGCCAACAGCATCTTGGCCTATATTGCAAATATTGTGTCCAGCAAGACTAGGGAAATAATTGTGCCACTATACTCGGCACTGATGAGGGCACAGCTTGACTACTGTGTTCAGTTTTGTGCGCCAAGGTACAAGGAAGGCCTTGAAGTGCTTGAGTGGGACCAGAGAAGGGCAGCGAGGGATCTGGAGACTGTGTCTTATGAGGAGTGGCTGAGGGTGTGAGAGACTGATGAACTGATATCTCAAACAGTCTGGGCCTTTTAGGAACCGAAATTGTCCACAATCAGCTGCCTGGCACTTGTCTGTGTTTGTGTGGAGGTGACTCAGCACTTTTCTGAGCCAACTGACCTATCAGTAGTCTAGTGGAGATGTCAGGGCAGGTAGGGCTTGGGGGACTATGGCTGCAAAAACAAAGAGGTCCACACTGGCAGAGGGACGGGTAACCCCCTCAAGAGGCCCCCACCATCCCACAGACTTTGGTAATTTTCCACAAGGGGTAAACAACACAGTGGGACAGGGACTTGACTGTATAAAAGGAAATAGATATGCACTTGCCCACCACTGGAGGATTGCCACATGTGTCATCATTGTCACCAGGATCCAAAGGTGGTAATTTGTTGACATGAGGGGTACTCTGTTGTAAGGGTCATTGATGTGAGCACTAAGTGGGCAATTGAGGTCCATCATTGTCAGCTATAAGATTCATTTTTGTGAATAAATAAAAAGGTTTTTAGGATCTCTGGTGTGAATTTACTTTAATGCAAGCCTGGGAATCAGCAAATCTGAGTCCTGTCCTGGAAGATCAGGATGTGACATTTTAATTGGCATAGTTGGCAGGATTCCCTGAGTTCAGAAGAATCCAGTGGATGTACCATTTCTCTACCTGATGAACTCGGATGGTGAGAAACAGGAAGTAGCCTTTCAAGCTAAAAGCTGGGAAGGACTCAGTAGATCACGATTCCATGGCTAGTATGTGACTGCTCCCTAACTGAGTGTGAATCTAACAGATATACTGTTTCTGTTTCCGATGAATTCGGATGGGAAGAAATGGGAAGTGGCCTTTCAGCTATAAGCTGTGAAGGGCTTCAAGTAGATCACAATTCCATGGATGTTGGTACATGACTGTTCCCTAATATTTTGAGTTTAAGAGATACCATTTCTCTATCCAGGAAACAGGGACAGGGAGAAATGGGTAGTGATGTCTTAGCCATAAGCCAGGAGAGGTTTGATTAGTGGCAAGCAATGGCTGCTCAGGAAATTCTGGTGCTTGACTGCTCTTCTATTATTGGGATATTGGATGATTACAAGTTGTGTCTTTCCCCACTGGGAATGGTATGGTTTTTGGTGTGTGGAGTATTACGAGTCACCCTGATGACAATCTAATGAGAGGACAGCAAAAAGGTTGGTTTGAGGAGAAAATAAAAGGCCCCTTCTGTCTTGTAAAGAAACTGCAAAATCAGCTAGTGAAAGAACAGCCTGGAAGGCAAAAAGCAGAGATTCTGTTAGATATGGACTGCAAGGCAAACCACCAACTATGTGCTGACCTGCTTAAGTCACAAGAGAAGGAGGAGGTGTTGCATGAGATGCTTGAAGATTGGAGCAGAACTAGCGGCTCTGATTCTAAAAATGAGAAAGAGTTTAGCTGCTTAGGGAGAAAAACTGAAACTGAACCTGTGAATGTTAAATGCTATCCCCTTCCCTTGGACACAAGGGAAAGCGCCACCTCAGTGATAGCTGCGTTAAGAGAGAGAGATGATTATTCGCACACAATCCCCCTTTAACTCTTCTGTCTGGCTTGTGCAGAAGCTGAACAGGAAAGGACGACTAACCACTGATTACCTGCATTTGAATGCAAATACAGGTCTCCTAACAACCCTGGTGCCTAAAGTAGCCCAACTGATTGTGACCGTACAGGAGCAAGCTCATCCAACTTTAGCAACAATTGATGTGAAAGAACTGTTGGTTCCCTTGCAGGAAAGACCACGATCGCTTTGCTTTTACATAGGAGGTAGTGCAGTCTACCTTTACTTGGCAAATTGATTAAACAGGCCTTTTTAAGAAATCAGATGGGCTATGGTTTAGTTATCTACTCAAACCCGAATAGATCCAATCAGATAACAGATAATACTTTTACTGCCAAGGTGGTGAAGGAATGGGCAAAAAGCAAGGGAACAAAAGCTAAGCCCTTATGCCATTCTCAACCCCACCCCCTCCATGGCCATTGCACTATCTGTGCTTAGATTGCCACAGATGCATATGGTAAAGAACATAAAATCATTGATCCTATGGATAATACTATCCTTTTAGCTAACCAGTTCAGATGAAATATTTGTTTGAGTGTCCAATCTGCTTTGTAAAATATCACATGGCAAGTACGTGTTTTGAGTAATTGAACTTGATATGTTTTTGGAGAATTAAAGCTACAGGTCTGGCACATCTCCAAGATGACCTTGCAAAACTGGCTGGCACTGGACAGGTTACTCCTAAAGAAAGGAGTAAGTATGCAGTATGCTCAACCTAACATAGGGAGAATGCTGCATCAGCTCTATCAAGGAAGCCTGTCATATGAAGAAAGGCTGAGAGAACTGTTTGTTCAGCTTTGAGAAGAGAAGGCTTAGGGGAGGCCTTATTACCGTTTACCGATACATAAAGGATGGCTCCCAAGAAGATGGAGTCTCCCTTTTTACAAGGAGTCACATGGAAAAGACAAGAAGTAATGGATACAAGTTGCTCCTGGGTAGATTCTTACCAGACTCCAGAGGAAAATTTTTCACTATGAGAGTAGACAGACACTGGAATAGTCTTCCAAGAGAAGTAGTGTATTCCTCAACTTTATACAGTTTTAAGGCTCAGCTTGACAGGGTGCTGAGCCATCTCATTTAAACTGTATTTCTTTACCTTAAAGGATTGGACTCGATGATCCTTGAGGTCCTTTCCAAGCTGGTATTCTATGATTCTGTGAAGTTGCAGATAAGACAAGAAGTTATTAATGGACTATTCCCTACTTCCTGGATTGCCTCTCTGCTTTGCTTTATGGGACTGTCAGGGTAGAATTTTTGCATTAATAGATATTGTGGGTTTAGTGATTGGAGTTGCCATAGTTCTATATGATTACTTGATTGCTTTCCTTTGCTCCTTCTCTTCTTTCTCCTTCTGTTTGCTCAGTAAAAATCACCTCCAGAGAAGACTTCTGAGAAGAAGACATGGGACTGACTGAGCTACAGGGTGATGTGAGAGACCAATAAACCGCTGTCTCAGACTGTAACCAAAAATTATAACCAAGAAAACTCACTAAACCAAATGACAGTTTAGAAAGCTGACATTGGTTCACTAACAGTTGCGAAAGTTTGAATGCTAGACAGAACTAGCATAATACACTTGAATTTACAATTGCTGATCAGTGATTACTATCCCCTCTATCACTGGCAGCTAACATTTAAATTAGCCTTGCTGACCATATAAATTAGCATACATGCTCCTTGCAGGTGTGTGTGGGGGCAAGTTTTCTTCAGTTTGAATTGAGTTAGTGGTCACGATTTCCCACTGCTGCCTTTACCTTTGGCAAACTTTCCTTTGGCAATCAGTACATGAGATTTACACATCTTCCAGGATGTTCTAATCTTCAAGGGCAGGGGTGTCTGATTAGGAATCTTTCAGCTTTGTCACTCACATTTGTTCTGAACATCCACAAGGACAAAACGCCTGGTTATCAGCACTAAGTACACACAATCTTCCAGTACATCTTTCTCTATTAATCGGCTCAAGGATTTATTTATCCCCTTTCAAAATTCATTTATCCATTCTCAAGGCAACATTTCCCCACTTTGGGACTTGTGTGAATTATTCACTCAGGTCTCGTTTTCTTTGTTTTCTAGTCTAGCACCTAGTACAGCAGTTAATACAGCATTGAATTAAAACACACAATTATTAATACCACTAAAATTACAACAATTATCTGCTTTTTGATCCCCATTGATGTGTCATTCTGCACTTCAGGTGCATATGTTGTTCCCATAGGTTCCATTGATGAGTCAATGTTAGAATCAGTTTTTTCTCAGCACCCCTGCCTAATTCTTGTGTCCTTACACTTCCACAATTCATTATCAAAAGAATCACACAACAATTGACGCCTCCAAAGTTATTTTAACTGTAAGAGTCCTTCTTGTTTGACAGTCCATCCTGTTGATGTGGCTGGCTTAATCCTGGTGTGATGAATCCATGGACTAACTCCCTCGAGCTTGACAGCTGCGTACATAGTGAGGAAAATGTGAAAAGGTCCAACTCTTCAGTTGTTTGTCAGACTGTGTTTTCAGATATATCCAATCACCGGATTGGTGTTGCTGTACATCCAAGGGTAGTGGTGCGCTCACAGTGATATACCCGTAAAGAGAGGAGAGAACTTTTCCTAGAGAGATAACAAATTCAAGTAATGACTTCCTACAATCTTAGAATTAACTCCTGTTTCTGTCACCATTTACCATATAAGGTTTCAAATGAGTTAATCTTAAATACTTAAATCCTAAATACTGCCATGGAGCTGATGTTTGCACCTTTTCAAGGGCAATTTCGACACCTGTATCATGCATAGCTGTTAATACTGAAATGTTCTGTCCATTTGCTCTGGGATTGAGGTTGCAATAAGTACGTCGTCCATATTAATATATAAAAGAGCATCAGGGACCTGCTGTCAAGCAGACGTTAACACACGAGCCGCAAATCACTGACATATAGCTGGGCTATTTTTCAGCCCCTGTGGCAAAAGAGTCCAGTGAAAACGTTGCTGAGGCTTAGATACTTCAATAGAAGGCACAAAAAATACAAACTGCAAAGCATCCCACGAGTGCAGTGGAATTGTAAAAAAGCAGTCTTTCCAATCTATTGCTGTTAACAACCAGTTTTGTAGAAGCATTGCAGGCAACGGTAACCCAGGCTGCAAGGGTCCCATATCTTCAGTAACTGCATTAATAGCACGTAATCGTGCAACGACCACCATCTTTTTGCGAATGACAAAACCAGGAGAATTCCAAGGGCTAGCCGTAGGCTAGCTGTAGGCACAGTATGGCCTGCAGCCAACTGTTCCCAGACAAGGGTGTGCAGGTGTTGCAGCTTATCCCAAGACAGAGGTCACTGGTCTACTCACATTGGGCTGTCCATGAGCCAGGTGAGAGGTAGGGAGCACTGTGCGTCGCACCCAGAGTGTCTCGACCCCAGACGGTTATCAGGGCTGATAGTACAAACGGTTTAACAGAGGCTATACGTCCTTCTGGACCTCCGATCTGAATCGGATCTGGGCTCTGTACAGGCACAGCTGCTCCACCGATACCCACTACTGCATCTCTGGCATGTTCCATAGGCCAGTGTGCCAGCCATTCCATGTTAGAAATCACTGTAACATCAGCACCTGTATCTATAATACCAGTAACCGAGAGAACACTGCCAGAAGGATGACAAAGCTGGCAAGTAGAAACTGGGCGTTCATGTCCCATATGTTGTACCCACCAAATTGATGGTGTCCCAGTGGAACTAAACCCTGGATCATCCCGAGAAGTGGACAAGGTAGCTGGCACATAAGCCTTAAAATAAAGCAATTGAGCAATACGAGAGCCTGCAGCAATAAAACAAGGGAAGGAGTGGGGATCCGTGCCATAATTTTGATCTCCCCCTCATAGTCAGCATTGATAACTCTAGGCAAAACAAACAAACCTTGTAAGGTAGTTGAGGATTGACCCAGAAGAGCACTGTACCCATTTCTGAAGGGGCCAAAAAGTCCTGTGGGGATTAAGTGTACAGTTGTGTTGGAAATAGTTACTGCTGAGGCTGTGGCCAGGTCCATTCCTTCACTGCCTCTGGTGCAGCCGTAGAAGTGCTGGGCAGCATCCGGGGCCCCAGGGAGCCGTGAGTGCTGGAAGGGGTTTTTTTTTCTGTCCTTGTGCAACCCTTCCCTGTGCTCCGCTGCTGGTTTCTCGACTCCCGTGGTCCTAAAGGGTTGCTGTCCTTACCATATTTGGAATGGCATTGAGTAGTGAAATGCCTTTTTTTTTTTTCACAACATGGGTATATCCCAGGGTTGTTTTTTTTTTGCTTTCTCCATCTGTTCACCAGAACAGTCTCTCCTTAAGTGACCTCTCTCATCACATTTAAAACATACCTGCCCCTGGACAGCACCCATAGCAAACGCTTCTGCCATCAAGGTAACCTGATACTCGTGCTGCCAATGTTCTGACAAGCCTCTACCATTTCTGTAACAGAGAGGTTTTTGAGCACATGTAGAGCTTTCTGAAGAGCAGTCTGAATTTGCATTTGCAATTGCTAATTGTTGCAGCAAAACGTCATGGGCTTCTATGTTATCAACTTGCCCATCCACCACTTGTTTGAGGTGGTCAATAAACTGCATAAAGGATTCTTGAAGGCATTGCTGCACAGTGACAAATGACTGCTCTCTTTGTCCTGCATTGGGAACCCACTGCAAGGCATGGAAAGCTAGTTGCTGTGATTGGAGTAATGCCTGTCTGATAACTCTTGCCTGTGCTTCAGGCACAGCGAACAGCCCCTCCCTCAATAGGACCGCATCACCATTGCCCTGCAAAGGATCTCCATCTGGTCTTCCTAAATTATCAACAGCAGCTTGCTGGCATAGATCCCTCCAAGTCTGCATCCACATTATATATTGTGCACCAGTAAGCAATAACTGAGCAATAACCCAACTATCGTATGGAGTAAACTGGTGTGTATCAAAAACGGAGTGTAAAAGCTATGGGTATATGGTGAAGTGAGTCCATTCTCTCTGAGTGTGTGATGCATTTCTTTTACCAGCCTAAAATTTATTCCTTCCCACTGGGGGTTTGATCCGCCTGACAAATCACAGGGTAAACTCCACAGGCTTGAACTATGTCCCACTCACCTGCATCCGCTGCTTCTTGGCAAATTTGCACGCTCTGAACTCTAGCATTTGCCTCCGCTCCTGTCTGCTCCCATGCTGGCAAATTGCTCTTTCCCCAAGGATCCCAGGGGCACAGATCCAGTTCAGTTTTAGGATCTGCTGGCCCCTCAGTTTCAGAGTCTGCTGGCCCCTGATCTGAAGGGACATCCTCTGGAAACTCTGAGTAAGCATCAGACGTGGCAACTGCACTGCTGCTACAAGTGGGGAAACAGGGCTTTCAAAGTTTCGAACAAGGTGCGCCAGGTATATAACAACCCTGCGGCAGTCTTATCGTTACGAATTGCACCATCCCACTGTCTTACGCCCATCTTGTCCCAGTGGTCTGGCTCATAAACAATGGGAACAAGGCTTGGGTAATGAGCCTTAGCCCATGCTAGAAGCATTCTTAAATCATGATTGTCAATCTTAGCATCGTGCTTCTGCAAAATCTTCATCAACATTTCTAGCACAGATTTTTGTTCCCAGCATATCTCACACTCCATGTTCCCAGTCACTTACCTCTGGTCCACAGGAGGTAGGTAGTGCTGCACAGATATTTCTCTATGTCTAAGCTTGACTGGGCTACGCCATCGGATCCTCTGCTCCTCCTAGTTTAGGGTCCCTGTTCAAGTGACATTTGTGACGTACTGATGCACGGACTTCGATGTGGTGGATCAAAATCAGCTTTATTGCAACTTGTTTTATCAGTAACAGTATTTTTCCACTAAAAGTAAACTAGCTTCAACTCCCTTTATCCAACTGGTCCTGCTCTGCATCCACCCACAGCAGCCTTGTCACAGAACCTTGAACCATAGGGCTCTGGGCTCTCTCACCCAAGATATTCTCAACGAAAGTCATGAAACGTGAGCTGCCTCATTTTGGAGCCAAGCCCCCAGCAAGAGCGAAAGTTTGGCATTTGCTCCAAGAGCAAAGGTGGCAGCAAGGCAAAATGGTGCTGTTCTACATGCACCCATGACTGCCTCGCTGCAGAACAACGAACCATAGGGATCCGGGCTCTCTCGCCTGAGATATCCTCAATGGAATTCCCGGACCACAAGCTACCTTGTTTTGGAGCCAAGTCCCCACAAGAGCGAAAGTTTGGCTTTTGCTACAAGACCGAAGGCGGCAGCCAGGCAAACTGGTGCTGCTCTGCATTGACCCGCGACAGCGTTGCCACACAACCGTGAAACATAGGGCTCTGGGCTCTCTCACCCCAGAAATCCTCGACAGAATTCCGCAACGCAAGCTGTGTGATTTTGGAGCCGAGCCCGCCGCAAGAGCAAATTTTTGGGTTTTGCTCCAAGAGCAAAGGTGGCAGTAGGGCAAACTGGTGCTGCTCTGCATCCAGCCACAAAAGGTCTCACCTCAGAACCGCGAACTGTGGGGCTCTAGGCTTCCTCTCGCCTGAGATATCCTCGATGGAATTCAGAATAGAGGAGTTGCCTCATTTTGGAGCTGAGCCCTTCAGAAGAGGAAATGATTGAGTTTTGCTCCAAGAGCCAAGGTGGCAGCAAGACAAACTGGTGCTGCTCTGCATCTACCCGTTTTAACCTCGTCAAAAAAATGCAAAAAGCCAAACAAGATTCTGTGGCACGAGTGTTGTGTGACTTGCGTTGTGTGGATTGCATAAAGGATATCTCGAGCTAGAGAGAGCCTGGAGACCTCCAGTTTGTGGTTCTCCAGCAAGTCCGTCACAGGTATATTCTGAGAAGCAACAGTTTGCCTTGCTGTCACTTTCACTCTTGCAGCAAAAGCCAAACTTTTGCTCTTTTGGGGGCTTGGTTTCAAAAGGAGGCAGCTCGCATTGCGTGACTTCCATCAAGGATGTCTCGGGCAAGAGAGCCTGGAGCCCTACCGTTCAGGGTTCTGTGATGAGGTCGTCACGGGTGGATGCAGATCAGCATCAGTTTGCCCTACTGCCACCTTCGGTATTAGAGCAAAAGCCAAACGTTCGCTCTTAAGGCAAGTCGGCCCCAAAATGAGGCGGATCGTTTTGCATGAGTCTGTCGAGGACATCTTGGGCAGGAGAGCCCGGAGCCCTACAGTTCAAGGTTCTGTGGTGAGGCCATCACAAGCGGATGCAGTTTTCCTCACTTCTACCTTCACTCTTTCAGCAAAAGCTAAAGGTTCGCTCTTACAGGGGGCTCGGCTCCAAAATAAAGCAGCTCGCGTTGCGTGATTTCAGTGGAGGATATCTTGAGCGAGAGTGCCTGGAGTCCTATGGTTCGAGGTTCTGTGGTGAGGCACTCACAGGTGGATGCAGAGCAGCACCAGTTTGCCTTCTTCCTACCCTCACTCTTGTTGCAAAAGCCAAACGTTTGCTCTTGCGGAGAGGTCAGCTCCAAAATAAGGCAACTCGAGTTGAATGGCATCCTTCGAGTATGTGTTGAGCTAGAGAGAGCCCAGAGCTCTACAGTTCGTGGTTCTGTGGCAAGACCGTCACGGGTGGATGCAGGGCAGCACCAGTTTGCCTTGCTTCCACTTTCTCTCTTGGAGCTAATGTCAAAAGTTCACTCTTTCAAGGGCTCAGCTCCAAAACAAGGCAGCTTGCATTGTGAGAATTCCTTCGAGGATATCTCAGGCGAGAGAGCCCGGAGCCCTACTGTTCACAATTCTGTGGTGAGGCCATCACAGGTGGATGCAGAGTAGCACCAATTTACCTTGCTGCCACCTTCCATCTTTGAGTCAAAGGAAAATGTTTGCTCTTGAAGGGAGCTCAACTCCAAATGGGGCAACGCTCATTGCATGATTTCTGTCGAGGATATCTCAGGCGAGACTGTCCGAAGTCTTATGGTTAACAGTTCTGTGGTGAGGCCGTCGTGGGTGGATAGGGTGCAGCACCAGTTTGCCTTGCTGCCACTTTCAATCTTGGAGCAAGAGCCAAACAGTTCCTCCAGAGGGCTCAGCTCCAAAGTCATGTAGCTCCCATTGCATAGATTCCATTGAGTGTATCTCGGGTGAGTGAACCCTATGGTTCGAAGTTCTGTCACGAACCTGTCACGGGTGCATGCAGAGCAGCCTCAATTTGTCTTGCTGCAACCTTCACTCTTGAAACAAAACTCAATTGTTGGCTCTTCCTGGGGGCTCAGCTCCAAAATCAGGCAGCTTGCACTGTGTGGCTTCCGTTGAGGATATCTCGGGCAAGCGAGCCTGAAGCCCTATGGTTCAAGGTTGTCGAGGGTTAGGGCTGGGCCGGCCTCT
>NW_009719824.1:0-3196 GCF_000703405.1 Apaloderma vittatum
GACTCCTTTCATCTCTACGGCCCATCAGCAGTGGGGGGCGCAAGAAGACAGCATTTTGTACGGCCGCGGTGATCACAGCCAGGGACCGCCGGCCGGGAGGATGGGAAGAAGGGGCATGCCGCCACTGGCGCTGCAGGGAGGAATGGATGCGGTCGGGGAAGAGGGGGGGGGGCCCGCGGCCGGCTAGCTGGGGAATGCAGGGACCCCAAGGCCTCCCGGATCTCGACAGGCCCCGAGGCTGGGTGGTATTCCCTCCTTGTCTCCTTTGTCGATGTCGCTTGCCTGGTACTCAGAGATTATCTCCTCAGAGATGTCTCTAAAGGCGTGTGCTACAAAGCAGCAGAGAAATAGAGTCATGCAGCATGGGACTCGCAGCGCGGGGAAGCCCTGGAGTGAGTGGCTGAGCCCGTCTGTGTGCCATGTCTTCTTGCTGCAGCCTTCATGGTAGGCGTGCCCTGTGCAGTGCTGTCCCACCTGAGAAACAAGCCCTTGCCTTTCTCTGCCAGGGTTTTCCAGTACGTGTTCATTTCGGAAACAGCAAATACCCAGACACTTGGATCTCGCTTCTAAAAATTATCTTTCCTCACATCCATTCTGAAGCAACACAGCAGGCATTTGTGTGATAGTGTCCAGGTTTTTTTCTCCACTCAGTGCTGATACACCTTCGATTTCCAACAGAAACGTGATGATCTGTCTCTCAGCTTCCCTGTGGCTGCAGTTTCTCTTCCCCTGGATCAGGGTTTTCCCCCCTCATGCCCACCATCCCGTGGGACCACCTGGGGAGAAACTCTGTCTCCCTGGTCGCCCACATGGGCCGCAATTTTCCCTCCAAGTCTGAGAGTAAGACGGTCAAGGTCAGGCCCACCTCGGGATCCGTGGAGAGGCAGATTTTTCCCCTTGACTGGAAAGCAAGGGCTTCTGGGCTCTCCCAGAGAAGGGCATGGGCATCCCACGGCACTGCACTGCTGAGCCCAGGGATGGGGGGGAGGAGAGGTGGGTGTGCACCAGTGATATTCTGCATTGCTCGGGCCTCAAGAGGTTAATGCAGCTCTGTTACAACAGTAGGTAACCCCCCCTTGCCTCCTTGCCCACTTCATCCTTTCACTGTTTCTGGCCTGCAGTGACTGAAAAAATAATTTTTTGGGGAAACTACTGATAGTACATAGCAGTAGATAGGATCATCAGTCTGTAGTTCCAGTGAAATGTCTGGGTTCTTTGTAAATATGCATCAACTAAGAAGGAAAAAACCCACACAAATAAATAAAAGAGCATGAATTAATCTGCTTCTAGAGATTTTATATGCTCTGGTACAAGGCTTTCTTTAGACAAACTCAGAATTTCCTACTTGTTCCTAGGCTGAAATCTGTACTCTTTGGAAGAAGCCCATGGCTCATTGTGAAAGTTTCCTACATCTCTGCTTTTGCCTTGATTAGCACCTCATAGGCCCAATAGTCATCCGAGACATGACAGGCACAGCATGCTCAAAGCTGAACTCTGAGAGAGCAGGGGACAAGTGCAGGCCATGGAAGAAGGATCCCCACAAGCACAATTCATCTGGATCATCAGCTTTGCTTCGTGCCCTTTTCTTGATGCTCCTTCCTCACTCACCCTGGCCATCAGTCACTTCTGTCCTAGTCCAGGGGACCACAGATTTCACAGAGAGGGAGTGAAGAAGTAGTGGTCAGGCACTGAGAATCCAGCACCCAGGATAAAAACCCATTTCTGAGTAGGAGAGTACTGCTGCAGCACTTGACCTCTGCTTGAGGAATCATGATGGGTGTTTTTGTTTGGTGGAACAGATACAGCCTGTGGGTGCACATCCTCATCCGTGAGGGCCATGCACAAAAATGCAAGCCAAAAATAAACCAGGCAGCCAAACCTGCTGTTAGGATGCACTGTGCTAATTGATGCCACCTCAGCTTAGCTAGTTGTAGATGAAGTTTCTTGAAGGTGGGACTGGAATGTTAAGGGGTTAGTGTTCCATTCTTCATAGTAAAAACTAGGTAAGACTTTCCTTCAACATGTCCTCTGGGTCCCTGTATGAGGTTTTAGGGTGTTTGGTTTTGGGAGAGTTTGAATGAGGCAGAGATGGACAAAAACTGAACAAGCCATCTGCATCTATGCAACTGCCTTTTTTTTTTTTTGGGACACTCATTCTCAGAGAGGAAAAAGCAAATTGCTATAGAGATGCATGTCCTAGGTGTCTGTGGTTTTTCTTTTCTTTTCTTTTCTTTTCTTTTCTTTTCTTTTCTTTTCTTTTCTTTTCTTTTCTTTTCTTTTCTTTTCTTTTCTTTTCTTTTCTTTTCTTTTCTTTTCTTTTCTTTTCTTTTCTTTTCTTTTCTTTTCTTTTCTTTTCTTTTCTTTTCTTTTCTTTTCTTTTCTTTTCTTTTCTTTTCTTTTCTTTTCTTTTCTTTTCTTTTCTTTTCTTTTCTTTTCTTTTCTTTTCTTTTCTTTTCTTTTCTTTTCTTTTCTTTTCTTTTCTTTTCTTTTCTTTTCTTTTCTTTTCTTTTCTTTTCTTTTCTTTTCTTTTCTTTTCTTTTCTTTTCTTTTCTTTTCTTTTCTTTTCTTTTCTTTTCTTTTCTTTTCTTTTCTTTTCTTTTCTTTTCTTTTCTTTTCTTTTCTTTTCTTTTCTTTTCTTTTCTTTTCTTTTCTTTTCTTTTCTTTTCTTTTCTTTTTTCTTTTCTTTTTCTTCTTTTCTTCTTTTGTTCTTTTTTTCCATTCCTTGTCCATTCCTTGTCATCTTGAATGGAGTCTCTTTACACATATCTGCAGCTTGTTCCCATGGGGTCAAATCTACTCCTTTTCAAACCAAAGAGAAAAATAACCTTTCATTATAAGAGGTGCACAGCTGGGTCTCTGGAGTAAGAAGCCCACTTCTGGCATTTCCCTAACTGCAAGACATCCCTCAACAGATACAGTACGACTCAGACATCCATATCTCCCAAGGAACTCTGTATAGGTATTTCTCACCCCTTCTCTAGGTATGAAAATAATCCAGTATATGAACTGGGACTTTTGCATCCATTTTGTCTAAGCAGAGCAGGTGGGGATTCAATGTCCACCTCTTAGGGTCAGTCTCTAATGCTCTGAAGCACAGCTATACCATTCTCCACACTCGTTGACAAGGTTCTGTGTAAAAATATCTTCAGCCCAATGAAAATATCGGGGTTTGGACTATCTTGAGCAGAAGCAGGCC
>NW_009719825.1:0-16554 GCF_000703405.1 Apaloderma vittatum
CCCCTAGTGAAGCCATGTTGGCTATCATCAACCACTTGATTACTTTTTAATGCCCATGACAGTTTTGTTTCAGTGTCTTAAATACCTTAGAATTACATAGATATGTTCTGCTGACTTTAAAGGCATTAGCATGTGCTTTGTACTCTAGAAGATACACACAAAACCTGACCAGGCACCAAAGGACTGAGAGGACTTAAATACAGGTGTTTGAACTGCTTTTGAGACAGTTCTTTTTTCTGTAATAATAATACCATTGGTCTGTAGATGTAAATACAATTTTTGTTTTGTTTTTTATAGCTTGCAATTTTCTGCTCATTGTGAAATATCTTTTGTTTTTCTACTGTGAAGGTCATGAACCATCACGTTACTGGGAACCAATTTCTGGAATGGGGAAGGATTATAGTTGTATTTCCTGCTGTGCCAACATCTTCTTAAAATAAAACTGAAAACAATTGATGTCCCCCGATACACAATGTTTCTAATCAGTGAGAAGAATTTATCAGTGAGCTGCATGTTTTTTCAATCCCTGATAAGCTTCAGCAGTACATGAAGCAACTTTTCTGTGATTCTTGCCCAAAAATTTGGAATATATTTTCTAAATTTGTAAAACCTTTAGGATTCAACATCTGTAAAGGATTGCCATCATCCTGCTTATAGTGTCATTTCCTCCAGTTCATCGCTTTAGTTAAACTCTAATGTTCTAACCATTTAATGAATTTTCTTAGTGGGCAAGTGGTGTTGGTGTTTGCGTGTGTTTCTAGTGGGGGGGGGGGGGGGTTTTTTTTTTTATTGTTGTGTGGGGGGGGGGGAGGTTAATTACCTTAATTACCAGTGGATTTTTAATTACCTTGGCACTTGTATTGTGTAAGAACCCTACATCTTATAGTATGAGTACCAACTCTATTTTTTTTTTTCAGACTAGAAGTTTAAAATTTACTTGTATTCTTGTACTGTAGCAGTATCATTATGATTTTAAATCCATCCAAAGCTGCATCTTGATGTAGCTTTAAAAATCTTTATTTTTAATATAATTTTATTCCTAAAATGTGTTTGTCCAATTGGTTAAGAGGTCTTCTAAGTTAAAATGACTTGTATCTGATCCTGCTGTTGCTATATTAAATGATCTCTAAGGTCCCTTCCAACCTAGGCCATTCTATGATTCTGTGACAGCTTTTAAGATCTTTCTGGTTTTATTCTCTAATTAAATAGTAGAAAGCAGAATAGTTAAGAGTCAAGTTTTAGACAGTGCTTGAATTTTCTTGCAAAACTAGCAATGATTCCTCCATTTTTCTTGGAAGGCTGTATCTTTAGCTCAGAGGAGGAACATAGCATATTCTTTAGGGTGCAAAGGGTTTAGTGAGATTTTCTTTGGAAGGAGCTGGTTTTTTATGTGTTGTGTTTAATAAAACCAAGTTATGAAGTAGTTGTGAGGAACAAAACTGTTTTCTTTTGGGAAAGTGATGTCAGTTTACTTCCCCAGAAAAACTATTATGTTTCTTGATGGCTGGAAAATGTGAGAAACAAAGTTACTTAAATATTATTGCTTAAAAAACAAATCAGAAAACACTTTTTTTCCTACAGAAAATGGAGAATAAGATAAAATATCAAGGAGGAAATTTACCACTTCTTTTGCCTCTCATTTTAGGGTACAGTCAATGGTGTGCTGCTGGTGACGCCAAATAATATAATGTTTGATCCTCATAAAATGGATCCGCTTGTCCAGGAGAACGGCTGTGAAGAGTACGGCATCATGTGTCCAATGGAAGAAGTGATGTCAGCTGCTCTCTATAAGGAAATTGTGGACAGCAAAATTAAAGATTCGTTAACCATGTAAGATAGAACAGTATTTGTAAAGCTTTGAGTAAATGTAAACTGTACTGATATTGCTGACCATACAAAACTAGCAAAACCATGTTTTGTTCTGTTGTTTCCTTTTTGAGAACATCAAAGATTGGCTTTTAAAGACCCCTGAAAAAAACTTGCTTTGCATTTAAGTTCTCACATTCTGTATACTGCACAGAATAAATTCTCTTCTGTATCCATGGATTCTGATTTCCTCCAATAGTCTTCTTTAAAAATCAGTGCATAGCAAAAGGTACCACACCACTTCCCTACTATGAAAACAATAACAAATATATTCCATTCTTCAGTAATTTAAAAACTGATATACAGCATAGGAAGTTCCCACTTAAACAGCTTTAGGTAGAGAGCTTTGTTGTTCACCATTTTCCACCTGCTTCTCAAAATCTTCGTGTCTAATAAATGATCATAAGACTAAATTTGAGATTTGTATATATTCTTATGGCATCAAGAGTATTTTTTCCCCCCCTTTTGGCTAGGGACTGAACTGCATTTTTCACATTTAGCTATAGCATTGTTTGGAGTAAATGCAGTAGAGTTAGATCAGTGAGCTTGAATTGCTTAGTGTGGAAGCATTTAAAACTTTTAAAGACTTTAAATAGCATTATGAAAAATTGTTGTTCCATTCTGGCTGTTGCCTAATTTTTATACTGTCCTCAGAAATATGATAAATCCCAACATTAAAGCCAAGAAAGACTTAAAAATAATATATAGATAGTCCCAACTTTACTTGTCACAGCTTATAAAGCAAACATGTTTGCAGACTACCTTACCATGTAACTGCAGGAAAGTGGACTACTTTAACCAAGGTAGAGTTGTCTATACATATGAAAAGTTGTTTGCCTAATGTGTAACTCTTACAAAACACAACCATTTTAAGTAAAAAATATGCTCAGTAACTCTGAAAAATGCCCTTTTACAGTTCTTACAGGTAATATGCTAAGCATATCTTGCTTCATAATCTTATACATCTAGACACCAAAAAGAAATAACTTGTCTCATACCATTTTTAAACTTGGGTTTAGTAGAAACCTAATAGTAAACTGGTATCTTGACGTGGTGTTGTTTGCTGCCTCAAGTCATGTGTTTCTTGAGAGAGCAACTAATGTACATAATACTACAGTAATACTTCAGGAGCTTTTGATGTAGGATTATGCTGCCTTCAGCATGATTGCTTTCTGGACGTGTTTTTTTCCAGTTTGAGTTGTAAAGAGTTGCTCATAGTTCCTGCTGCAACCTATGTATAGTGTGTGTAATGAGAATATGAAAATTAGATGAGGCTTTTTAATTTACATCTTAATCACAATACTGCAGTTGCAAAACAAGTCTTTTTTCCTAGTGTGTGTGTTTTCTTAATGACTCATTGACTTACAGATTTGCCTTCCGTGCCCTGTTGATTATTGTGCTCTTGTAGCTGTGCATTTTGTTTTGTTTACAATATAAACATATATGGAACGAGAACATATCTAATAACAACAGGTCACACTGTGCACTTAGAGCCCTGTATATCCAATTTGATATATCTTTCTTGTCAACTTGATTAAATGGAATACTAACTCCTGAGTTTTCTTCAATCCCAGCACTTTTAGGCCTTAACCTCAGCAAAATTTGAGGCCTGTTTGTAAATTCTGGCAAAAATAAAATTCAAATTTCTTAAATCTGAAAGCAGAACTCCCAACAACTGGAACTAGGTCTGATACGACCTGTGTGTCTCAAGTTATTTGATACTTCATGTTTTCCCACTCTTGGTTTGTTTGTTTTTTTTCTAAATTATCCACTGTTATAATTAACCTTCTTCCTCTCCCAGTTGTGCCGTCAAACTTTTTTAAACTTGAAAAACAATCTGAATACTGGAAATTACTGATATAATGGAAACAGATCGTAAGACCAATAGCTTTATAAAAATGTGTTTTCATGTTGTATGGTTTCTATATATAAGCCACAATCTGTACTGAAACTGGGGAAAAAAAAAATACATCTGAAAACATACAAAGTTTTTGCAGATTTCGATGAAGTTTAGGTTGTACTTGTCCAAAAGCACCCTAATACTAGCAGAATTCTGAAAAATTAAGTAAACAGCCCAGTCTAATAGAGCATAGATCCTAAACTGTAATCCACAAGCCTTGTAAGCAAAATTACTGCATCAGCACAAGCTTAATATCAGCTTCCTGTTAACGCTTGGATAAGAGGGTACATATGCATTCCAATCATCCTGAGTTTTTATAGTCTCAGTAATGTCAGTAATATGTCCTAATAGAATAATAAGTTCATAGAAATGTGAATTGGATTTGTGTTTCTTCAAAACGGGAAATTAAGGTACTAACTAGCTTCTTAAAAGCATTTGATACTAAGCAATGGAAGATGTCCTTGTGGTAGCAAGGGAGTTGGCATTGAGAACTTCAGTGAAAAGTAGGTTTAAACATGAGAATTTTTTTCTGAAGTTTGTACAGTGCTCATTTTTTTTTGACAACACTGGAAAAAACATGAATCATGTAGATATTATTGAGCATGTTCACAGTCCCCTTATACTCCCTCTGAAACTTAGAGAATTTCTGGTTATCTTATTTTAAAAAGCATAAGATTTAAAAAGAATAAGATTATTTCCTTTGGGGAAAATAAGTTGTTCTTTTATCCTTGCTTTTTTTTTGTACACTACTGAGGAGCATTTGATGTCTACTGTTTAAATTGCTCAGATGTACCATGTAGTTCAGCATTTGTTTTGGCTAACAGTGGTACCCTCAAAGTTCAGGTACCTGACTGGTGAAGACACTAATCACTGTTAGGTATTTTCGGTAGACAGAATAAGATTTACCCTGATGGTTTCTGTTCTTCCTTGACTAGCTTAGATGGTTGAGGTTAGACCAGATGATTTCTGTCATTGGTTTTTTACCAGTGAGCTAGGTATCAGCTTCATAATGGGAAGGGATAGGTCTATACTGGCCTCTTTGGTAGACAAAGCATAAAAGCTTTTGGAGAATTTCTACCTTTAGACTTCTATGGTTGTGTGTAGCTTTTTGTTGGTTTGCCCCTGTGTTTTATTTTCACACTTTAAGCATCTCAAACAGTATTGTTGGTTTCATGGGAGAGCTTCTACTTGTGAAAGTAATGTCCTGAAGTTGAGAAGTCCTATCTCTGTTGTGCTGACAAAAGTTCTGCCATAAGCTTATTGTTACAAGAACATAAAGTTACACTTGTTGCCTAAGTTTGCTTAATTCTTCTTTTTGTTGTTGTTTTTTTTATTAAGAGGACCCTTAATATTTCTTTTTTTTTTAGCATTAAACAAAACTTAAAGAGCTTCATGGAAAAGACACCTGGTATAATAATATTCTTATTTGTTCAACAGAGATGTAGAACAGCTGTCTGTAAGGGAACTTTGCCATTCCAAGAAAGCTGCAAAGAGCAATACAGATGAAATGGATTCCAGGATTCGGGATACAGGCAATGATAGTGCTAGTACTGCCCCAAGGAGCACAGAGGAGTCTCTTTCAGAAGATGTCTTCACAGAATCAGAACTCTCTCCAATCCGTGAGGAACTTGTTTCCTCAGATGAGCTTCGCCAAGATAAATCTTCTGGAGCATCATCAGAATCTGTCCAAACGGTAAACCAGACTAGTGCTGAATGTTTAACAACCATTTCGGACTCAAATGAAGCTGCCAGTGACTTAAAACCCAGTGGTGAAACGGTTCTAAGTGTTAAACAGTTTGGTAGCCACAGCTTAGGTTCAGAAGGTGCTGAAATGTCAATAAAGGGGGGGCAGGAACCTAGTGAAAATATTGCAAGTGTCCTCCAGCAGTCTTTGCAAGGATCGCATGGAAGCGGAGAGCATGAAAAAGAGTTGGAAGTGGGCAAGGATCAAGATTCCTCACTAGGAAAAGGATCAGAAGGAAAGAGTAACACTGGAGAGGAATGTCCATGTGAAGATACAACAGAATCTCAAAAGAAAGAGCCAACTAACAAAGGCAAAGTAGTGATGGAGGGAACGCAAGACTCGGAGACAGAAGTTGAGGAACTCCGCAAACTCTGGAAGACCCACACTATGCAACAAACCAAACAACAAAGAGAAAACATGCAGCAGGATTCACAAAAAGAAATTAGTCAGAAAACTGGGACTGTAGGAGATAGGCAATTAGAAGGTGAGTAACTATTTTTATGTTAGCCTTCAGATTTACATGTGTCTTCCTCCAGCTCATCAGAATTTTCGTTGGTTTTCATTCCACAGAACGTATCTCTCCTATATATTGCTTATTTCTCATTGGCTTAAAGATATACTTCAGTTATACCTTATATAAACCAATGGGGAAAATATTACTCAGGAAACTGAAAGTGTGGATACTTCTGTTACTGTCATTTTCCTTCGATTAAATTAAATTATATTTACAGTCGTATTAAAGCACAGTATCTTTGTAAGGGAGACTTAAATGAGCCTGTAAAATCAGACCCATGATGTACTGGTCACTGTAGAGCTCAAAATTAAAAACATTCCTCAGCAGTCAGCTAGCTGTCACTTAAATTTTCATCCAATCTACATGCATATGAATTAATTTCAGAGAGTGAATATAATCTTATTTATAGCATGTCTACCTTGTGGTTAAGGTTTATGATGTGAAAAGTGAGCACTGGAGTCATAACACTCTTGGTTACTTTCAGGACTTTGTTTCATTTTCATCCTGTCATGCTTTCATGCTGACTAGAACAAGGCTGAGCATACAAAAAGTGTATTTCAGGATAAATAAGACCTAGGTGGTAAGGAACTAATGCTGTGGATGTGGGGAACAGCTAGACTTATTTCTTGAGCACTTTTATTCCTCTGCAAGGGTCAGACCCTAGGATTAGTAGTTGGAAGTTGTTATGAAAGTCTACCGAAGTTACTCAATTCATATTAAAAACAAATGTTGTGTCTTATTTAAAAGTAACTTGAAGTTGTATATTCGATTTTGCTTTTTAAAAAAATCCGCCATTTTCTTATATCTTACTTACCATCTTACTGATGGAGGTGAACTCTTTGCTTTAATTGTGCACTGTTTGGGGGGATAGAAAGAAAACATCTGTAATGCCTGTCACAAATTAGTAGGTCATATATGAAGTGCATTTGAAGGTCAAATTGTTTATGTTAGTAATTGAAAGCTCAGATTGTATTGAATGGAGTAGTATATTCTTTGGTTGGCAGAAAATCATCTTACACTTCAGATATGGTGGTTTGGGGTTGCTTTTTGTTCCCTACTATTGAGGAAATAACTGAATTTTGAAGCAGATTAATAGTTGTATCATTCTCTTTGTTTTTTTCTTTTATACCTTAAATACTGAAGGAAACCCTCTGGCAAAAATGTCAGCTGGCAGTAGTTGCTGGTTGTGACTTCTGAAAAATGCAAGCACAAGTGTTCTTTGCCACAATTGCTGCTTTTTTAATAATTGAGTAGTATTTGTAATTCAATTGCACTAGATGCTTTAGTTTTGTTAGTTTTCTCAAAGAGTGTATTATTAAGTCACACTACACATTTTTATTCAGGATGATCTGCACTGTCACAGAGTATATAGCTAGAAGCCTTCTGCACATGGTGTTACATGGTGTTACAACCTCCCTGAAGGTTGCAGAGATAAAATAGAAAGATTTTTTGTTATAATTATTTATTTTTTCTTTAAAAGGAAAAATTGCACATGTTACGTTTGGAGATTTGTGCCGACAACTTCAGTTTGAATTCAGTTGAAATTACTGTATGTTTCTTATTCTTGCATTTTGTAAGGCAAGGATGTAAATAAAACAAAACTATGAATTAATATTTCTCAGTCTCTGAATAGTTTTGGTGAAGCTTCTACTAGCTTTATCTACAGGCAGATTTATATAGAGCCAAGGTAAAAACATAGATCTATTACTTAAGTCTTGAAGGCTAACAAAGACTAAATATTTAAGGTCTATTAACAGTAGTTCACTATAAAACATTAGGTCATTACAAAAATTGAAACACTCTAAATGGTATCTAATATGCTGTCTGTCAAGCTGATACTCTGAAGTAGTCACACTGTGAGTTTTGTGTCACCGAGTTACCTAGATAGGTCTTTTTATCTCCTACATATAGGAAGTACTTGGTCTAGAATAGAATCAAACAAATAGCTAAAATAGCTAAAAAGATGTCCCTTGGAATTATTATTTTTGTTTGTTTGTTTTTTTTTTACCCAGGACTCTCTCATATTCCGCTCTGTTTTTATAGACACTTATGTTAACCACTAGACTGAAATAAAAGCTAGATGTAGTTGATACTTTGGAGGAATTATACTGGTTTATAACCAGTATATAAACTGAAATGTCATTAAAGCTAGCCTGTGTCTGATGCTTAGTTGGCTGGATATTGGCCAAGACTGAAAGGAAAAAGTATGATGGACAATAGCCATTACTAAAATGTTTTTTTCCCCAATTAATTCTGTATCAAATACAGGAACATACATTGGAGAACGTACATTGCCACAAAGTTCATGTGCCAGTCCTGTGAAATGGTTTATTTTGGGTTCTTTTTGATTTATGATTATTCTACTATACTGTACACTGCAGGTATGATTCTAAAATACTGTAACTGAAGACTAGTAGGTGCATATTTAAATATTTACTGAAGGAAGAAAATATTTTGTGGAACAGTGCTATTCTAAGCTTCAGAGTGAAAATCTGATTGACCAAACATACAGTAGACATTTTCATAGATCAAGAAGGTTACGTTTCTGTGCTTAGTGTTTCTGTAGTCTGTGTAGACACTGAAGGAGAACTTGAGCTGTAAAGATGACTGTACTAGAAAATTGAAAAATAATTGTATGTACATGTAACACCAGAGGTATGTCCTTTCGTTATCGTAGTTGGTCATAAGAACTCTTAAATTTGCATTATTCTTCCTTGCTTTAAAAAGTCTTTTGTGGCTAGAGCTCATTTCCTAGCATTTGGACAATTAATCTAGTAAAGGAACAATTTTGAGAAAGGCTTCTTCCTTTATCTTGTGCTGACTTGACAATCCAAATCTTGGAGGTAATCATAGAATTCTATTAGTTCAATTAAATGTACTACTGGAGGGGAAAAATCCCGTACCATAATACCCAGTATACTGCAGCCAGAGGTGTTGTTCGTACCTTTGAAGTGTTTGACACAGCTCACAAAATTAAAATTCATCTTGATCTTCTATTAGTAGTGCCAGAACTTTTATTTCTAAAATTAAAAGTAACTAATGAATGTGAATCAGGTCTTTAGTACTTACTTAATGCTCTATCTTTTGCATGTGTATGGAGTATCTTTTTAACAGTGGGAGGGATATCTGATTTAGTGTTGAGGGATACCCATTGAGAATGCCTTCTGAAACACTTTCAAGCATGGATTAAAGGCCAGTCATAATGGGATGTGAGGTTGGAAGCAGAAACAAATGTTAGAATTATTCAACTTTGTACTCTGAAGTTAATTATGCTGATGCAATTTATGTAACAGAGAAAGGACAGGTAATTATTACTACCTATGTTGCCTCACCTCGTGTTACTTAATATTTCTCCATCTTCTATACCTGTATTGCCTAATACAAAATTGGCTAATAATTTTGTTAAGCTCTTTTGTACATTTTGGATAGCTTCCTTTTTCTTACTAATAGGTTCTTCTCTTACAAAAGAAAAAAGACGACATCGATCTCACAAGTTTCTGTGTCTCAGGGTTGGAAAACCCATGAGAAAAACATTTGTTTCGCAAGCAAGTGCATCGATGCAACAGTATGCACAGAGGGATAAAAAACATGAGTACTGGTTTGCTGTTCCACAAGAAAGGTAAGAAGGAGGTGGACTGTAAAAATCAACACTTTCCAGTAGGTCTTTGTCCTTTATTTTTTTTCTGCACCATACAAAATTTTCCAGTGACTCTGTTACGCAACACAAGAAAAAGGTCAACAACTGAGGATACTGTGAATTGGCATGTACTTAATACTGCAATACCTCATTCCCATACTGAAGTTTTACTGATTTACGTGGGTTACGTGCAGTTTCAGCTAATAGTTTCTCATGGTATTATTTAGGTTTGTGTTTGTAGCAAGTGAATAATGAAAGAGAGATCCAAGTAAGTGGTGTCTGATGAAGGAAGTGAGTTCTGCAGCAAATTTTTCGTTGTCGTTACCTGTGTTTCCCCTTATTTGGAAACTTTTAAAAAATTCTCTCTGCTTCTTAAAGCTCTGAATTCAGAATTGCTAGCTGGCATTCTTTTGTCTTATCTTTATGCATAGAACATAAAACTTTTTCCAAGAAGCAATTTAAACATGTCTACTGGAAAAATATCTAAATTTGTTGCAGTGATTCAAAGATATAAGACGTCCATGCTTACTCACTGGTAAAGTCTTGAATTTTTTAATGATCTTTCCTTTGACCTATTTTCAAATTGAATATGATTTTTTTGACTGTATTGGAGATTATTGTGTCTTTGTCAGAAGAGGGGGGATAAAAAGAAACAAACAACAACACAAAGATTATCAGCTATCATCTTGTATAAATACCTACACACAATGATCAAGTCACTTTTCCATCTTTTCTTTTGAGCTGAATGACATAGACTATCCAGTTGGGGCACTGCAGTTGAGGACAGATATGGATCAATTGGAGAGAGTCCAGAGGAAAGCAGCAAGACTAATTAATTCCTAGAAAGTGTAACATATAAAGAAAATTAGAAGTAAGTGGGGTTCTTTCATCTAAAGGAGAAAAGGTGAATTACAAACATAAAATCATTTCATACTTAAAAGTTGGCTGCAACAAGAAAGGCTGTAGTATTTTTTTGTGTGTCCACTGTGAATGGAGATGTATAATAGACTGAAATGACATCAAAATATTTGAGTGTTCCAACAGAGAGAATTGAATCTGTGCTAGCACACTACTAACCTGCTTTTAAACATCATCTCTGTCACCCCTAAAGTGGTGGAGATAATGCAGTTTCTTGAGACAAATATCCGTCCCACTAATTCCAGTATAGTGATCTCTTGTGGTTACATTCAACTACATTTTCTTGTTCTATTCATATCACATTTCATGTGACAACAGATAAACATTTCACATATGACAGTGCTGTCTAGGTCAGCTGATAAAAACGATTACCCTTTCTTTGGGCCATCTTCTAATGTAGCAGAGCAAGTACTTGTCTTCAGCATAAAGCAGAACTGATCACCTGTTACAGAAGAAATGGTTCTTAGTTTAGAGTCTGTATCTCATCTCCTTGAAAAATACTCCACCTGTGAAGGGTTTCTCTCTCTGACTGCATCAGGAATTGGTAATCTGTTCTTTAGCCATCCAGCGTGTGTCCTCTAAAGTTTCTGAACACAGAAGGTCACATGTGGTGGCAGTGGGGTGCTCATTCTCTTAATTCAGTGTTATTCTTCCTGAGTGATACTCTGCATAGGTCAAAATGCTCAATGTAAATCAGTTGGTTTTGTTGCTTAGGTAAGAAAGCTAAGTTAGGTATCTGACAAACATACATTATTTCAGTGTTCTTGATCTCAAATGAGCCAATCTGGGAAGCAGTGTCTTAAATGTCCAGTTTTATTTACTTTTACTGGTGTAGTTATACACTATTTCAAATTCTTAAGAAGTTAAAGTCAGGATTTTTTTAAATTTAAGTTTTCCTACTTGTGAAACGCTTGAAAATTGATACCTTGTTTGGTGCATAAGGAGCCTGCAGCTTCTTGTTCTGCCTTTATCATACAACTTATGTAGCCTTACGCATCTGAAGTGTTGTATTCTCTCTTACTGTCAAAGACGTGTATCTTTTTTCCCCTGTTTCTTTCATCAGTGTTATCCAGGAATCTTAATTTGAACAGGGTCAGTTACTCAAATTCACCCTAATTAAGGGACTGTTACTACATACCTGCGTGGTGCATCCTCTTAGAGAGAGAGACACATGAAAATTATAGCTCCTGGGTTTTTTGCTGCTGTCTTTTCCTGTTCTTCCAGTATTCAGCTTTGCAAGGATTTAGTAAGGAGGTGGAGTAAGAGGGGTGCCTTATCTACTCATACCTGTAGTAATTCTCCCGGTCTGTATAATTCTGATTACGTGTCTTGGAAATGTTCAGCTCTTACTCAGCGTTGGGGAAAACAGACATGCAGACATCTCTATTATTTATGCTTTTATGTAACTCTTTTTAATTAAGTGTTGTATTTTGGAAGTTATTTCAATTGTAAGCAGAGGTTTCCAATGGGACAGAAATGTGTATAGTCAGTTGCCAACTTGTTTCCTGTTTTTCCTTCAGTGTCAGGTTCATGCAGTTTAAAAAAAATAACTAGCTTTTTTTCAAATGTGTCTCTAATACCTAATAAAACATGAAATAGTAAGTATTTTGATTTTAACTGTAAATTCTTCATGATTATTAGACATGACCTAAAAGATCACAAACTTACCTTTTTTTTCTTTTCTTCCTGTATCTTTACTTGACTTTTCTAGGACAGATCACTTGTATGTGTTCTTCATCCAGTGGAGTCCAGAGATATATGCAGAAGACACTGGGGAATCTCTTCGGGAACCTGGATTTATAGTGGTAAAAAAGAAGGAAGAGCCTGAAACTAGTGAAGAATTGACTACTGACGATGCTGCTAAAGAGTGGGAGGTAAAGATCAGTGTCAACAATTGTGTTGGGTTTTTTTAATACTTTCATAGGAATATATTTAAAATAGTTATAAATACTTTCCAATAAGAACACCAAAGCAACTTGCTTTATTAGTCTGCTTACTGTGATCATGACTATTTAATTTATGCCATCCTAATCCTTTGCTCTAACATCAGTTCAGGGCAACATTTCACAATTACAAGTCATTTTTTTATGGAGCATATTGCAACTTAAAATTCAGAGTTGAAAAGGATGTGAGACAGCAAGGAATTTGCAACTTTGAAGCAGACATAGTTTTCAGTAAAGTAAATTCAAGTAGCAGATAGTTTTCTGTTATTTATTACTCTTGTATCTAGAATGTTGAGTACTTACTGGTAAGTCTCAAAACAGGGAGAGACAACAAAAAAGGAAAATCAATCTATTAATGAAATATTTTTCCAATACTTTAGTAATTAACTTCTCACTTATAACTTCTTCATACATTAAGGTGCTGTTGCATGGGTTTTAATAGTATATTGTAACTGGAACTATCTCTTTTTTTTTTTTTTTTTTTTTTAAGAAACACGTTTCTCCTATGTGAATCTGTGTCCACTGTGTTTCTATGGACACATCTTTACATGTCTACATGGCTTTGTTTTGTAGTGTACCTACAGTTAAAGCACTTGTAGTCTTGTGCATTCAAATGTCAGTAAAAAGTTCGATTCTTGTTTTATATATATTGTAGAAGTATTTCATCAGCACTGTTTAACTTGAGTCTTGAGACAGCAATTACAAACCCTGACTGTAAGACCGATTTTTTTCCTTTTTCTTTCCCCTTCCCGGCCCCGCAGTGCAGTATATTTAAATTTAGGAAGCCTATACTTGTTCATGTAGAGCATAAAAGAAATTTTAAAACACTACAGTAGTCTAACTACAGGTAATAGTTTCTGATTTTAGCTCTGAAACTTACAATTATAGTAGAACTCTGATTTCAAGCTTCTCACTTAGCTGAAGTATTAGGCACGGAGCATTTTGTGCTTGGAGATATTGAAATCAATATCATCAGTATCATCAAAGCATGTCTCTTGAATCTTTATATTTCCAGCATGTATTTTGCTCAAGTATTTTTACCAGGAATGTGTTTTGGTGTTGACCCTTGCTCAAAACCTTTATAAGTATTTCATGTTTTAAAATTTGGCTTTTGGAACATGGGGATCAGCAGCAATGATCACTGTTATGGTTTGCAGCACGGTATGTCTCTCTTTTAATGAGCTCTTCAGTAACTTTGCACCTTAATATAATTACAGAGTAATTTCCACAGAAAATAATACATATTTTTCTATAAATTTTTAGGAGTTATTTCTGAAGGTAGTAGAAGCAGCACTTTTCCTACATGTATTAAAATCTTTACCACAGAATGAGGTCTTCCCTTCAGCCTTTATTTAGGTCTCCTCTGAAAACAATTGTAGAAGATATGGTAATAACAGTATTTTTGAAATATATGTTATATGAAAATTATGTCAAGTTTGGCTCTCAAGATTATCAGATGATGACTTGGTGGATTTAGAAGTTAGTGTGATAAATGAGATGGATAATTTTTATTTTTTTTACTTTTAAGAAAATACTGTTATGCAAGTACAAGAAATATGCTAATGTGGTCTTCTGTGCATTTTAACTTGAGTAGTGTGACTTCTTATGACTGATTTGTAGCACAAATCCAAAAGATGTTGAAAACTAACTTTTTAATCAGAAACGTTTGACAGTACCCAGATGGTTCAACCTGTCATTACGTACAAATGCATTTTAGTGTCTTTTAACATATGTGTTAGAAAGTACCAGTACATATAGGGAATTGTGACTGTTCTTGTCATATCCATTATTCCCACTGAATTTTAGTCATTGTTTTCAATCAAAATGCTTCCTTCTTTTAACCTAACAAGCCTTTTTCTCTGTCAGCTTTTAATCCCGGTATAATCTAAGGTAGCAGGTGAACAGTATCGTTGAAACTTTTTTGTGGGTATTGAGACGAAAAATAGGTTGCTGCCTTCAGAACACATCGATGGGAAAACTCAGAGTGGAAGGCAGATGGAAAGCAAAATCTTTATGTACAAAAGTACATCACAAAAGTGCATCACAAAGCACTGTTGATATGCCAGAGGAGGAAGCTAGTGAAGTAGCTTTTCTGAAAAAAATGTTCTCTCTGCTACCTTTGGCCAATCTTAGAACTGGCGAAGCAGGGAAGAGGATTAATGAGTAACCCAGGTGTGGTGCTCTGAGGCAACTTTTGCTTCTTTGGTGGTGCTATCTTAACGCATTCAGCAGTAGCTTTTTTTGTGAAGTACTGAGCTGCTTTTAGTGTAAAACTGATTATGGGAAGAAGGAACAAGCAACATCAACGATCAGGAACATGTAACAAGTGGTAGAGATTAGCTTGTAAGTTTATTAAATGGATCAATGAATAGGACTGAACTCTCGCTCTGAACTTAGTCTTGTTTTTCATCAGTTTATGCTCTCCTGCCTGTATACAGAGTAGTCTGTTTACTGTCAGCCTTTTTCCTGAAGTACTCCAGTAGATGTAGCCTCAACTGGTGTAGTGGCAAAGAGACCAAGACTCTTGCTGTTGTATTAAACACTTGTTTGAACAAATACTGCACTGTATGAAGTGTCAAAAAAAATAATAAATTAAAAATTGGAGAATCCCAGGGAATCCAGCTAAGCTGGCTTTTTTGTATTATATACTACACACTTAATAGATTCATGGTTATTTCTAATAAATCAGTTATCTGCTACTGTCTAACATTACCATCAGTAAAGGGGGCTAATTGACAGTGATCATTTGCTTAGCGTTTAAAGACAAGCTCTGTGTGCGGTACCTCAGAGCCTCTGTTTCCAATGTTGTTTCTCAGTATCTGCCTTCCAGACAAACATCTACCTGTCCTGTTGGCAAAGTTCTCTAAAAAGGATACTTCTTCACTTAAGATTAGCTCATGCTAAATGCTCGACTGCGCACTGGAAAATGATAGACAAGAGATTTATCTACTATGCAAGAAGTAAAGCCACGCTGCTAGCTTTTTGATGGTGTTATCACCATCCATTCTTCTCAAGTATCTCTTTCACATTCTTAAGTGAATGGGTGTGCACCAAAGAAGAGGCTGCTCTGGATTGTGTGGTTTTGATTTGTTTGTGAGCTTTTGTTAACTGTCTCTACTGAGCCTTTGGAGGTATAATGTTTTATTTTTTTTTAGTGTGCATAAGTTCCAGTGTTAATGGCTTCCTTTATCTGTGAGCACAAATAATTAATACTGTTTAGAAACCTATGTATTGATAAACAAATTCCTTCTCCAAAGCACATTATATACTTGCCTCTAAATATGGCAAGATTTGATTGCAGGCTGACTGTTCCTGTTGTACAGTGCCTCAGAAGCAACTTCTGTTGGTACTTCATAGTCTAATTTTTTCTCCTTTAAGTTCAAGTTGTGAATATAATGATATGTATAGAAATTAATGATGTCGTGTTAATGTGTTTGCTGTTAAGTGGCTGCTGATGCATTAGCATCGTTTTGGTGCCAATTAGTACCACAGATTGAAAGCATTATCTTGTGTTGATAAAGGCACGGTACCACAGTGTTTAAAAGCAGAAAAAAGGTCCTCAAGCAGTGCTAATGGGATTGGTCTTACGCTTGAAGAAGTTTAAAATGAGTTAAAAAGAAAACCTGCGGTCTCCAAATCATGCTTGAGAAATGAGTTTTCAAGTAACACAAGTATTTCCTGTTTTTATCAAGTGCTAATTGTTTCTTACAGCTGTGTAAGAGATTGCTTTTCTGAAAGAAGTGTTGATATTCTCTATAAAGGATAAATGTGCATAAAAAAGCCCAAAACAACCAAACAAAAGAAAACATCCGAAGAGATGAGAGCATAGAATCATAGCACGTCAGGGGTTGGAAGGAACCTCTAGAGATCATCTAGTCCAACCCCCTGCCAGAGCAAGATCCCCTAGAGCAGCCACACAGGAACGCGACCAGGTGGGTTTGGAAAGTCTCCAGAGAAGGAGACTCCACAACCTCTCTGGGCAGCCTGTGCCAGGGCTCTGTCACCCTCACAGTGAAGCCGTTTCTCCTCATG
>NW_009719825.1:16732-37231 GCF_000703405.1 Apaloderma vittatum
TCATAGGAGAGATGTTCAAGTCCCTTGATCATCCTCGTAGCTCTCTGTTGGACTCTCTCCAGTAGGTCCCTGTCTCTCTTGAATTGGGGAGCCCAGAACTGGACACAGTATTCCAGGTGTGGTCTCACCAGGGCAGAGTAGAGGGGGAGGAGAACCTCCCAAGACCTGCTGGACCAATCACACTTGGTCTTAAAACAACTTGAAGAAAGATCATAAAAGGGGCTGCTCAATATGCATTGTTTTCTTTATCTTTCTTGCAGACTGTTTTCCTGAATTAGAAAAGTTAAAAATCTACACTCAGAAAAAGGGGGGGGGGAGGGGGGGGGAGGGGGGATGAGAATTGTTATCTCTGTGATTCATCAGTCCAAGAAGTTCCAGTTATCCAGTTATTTTACTGTTGTTTTCCTACAATGGATTGTAAAACTTAGATGAGCTTGTTTCCGCTGTTGTTGCTGTATGAAGTAGAAGGTGGCATTTTGAAGTTGATCATTGGAAGATAAAGGCATGGGAAACAAGTACTCATGTAAAATGTCATTAACTATATCGGGGATCTAGTACAGAGTTAAATGAGGTAAATCAACTTTCCACTGAACTTGCATGCACATAAAGTGTACTGATAAGCTAAAATATTTCTCTACATCAATATATCGTATCTGTGGAGAAAGGACAACTGAAACCAATTTTACAAGCAAGGTTTTTACAGTTTTCATAACACTAGATAGAAAGGAAATTGCTGTGCCTTAATTTAGCACAGGGAGGAGGCCACTGGAGGGGAAACGATGGAAGATACTACTTGCTTGAGAAACATTAGTGTATAAAGAAGTGAGACAATTTGTGCTTTGCAATATGTTTTACCATAAAATTTTTTGAACCTTTCTCTTTTTGTATCTAACATTAGTTGGTCACTTGGAGGGGGGAGAGGGAGGAGAAGAAGGAAAAGAAACCATAGAGATCAGAATACTGTAACTTGCATATTTAATGCCTGTGAAGCTAACTCTCAAAGTTAATGATACTTCAGAACAATAAAGGAACTTGTTCTGTTGCATTCTTTTAGTAGTTAAATTTCATGGTAAGGAGCTGGAAAACTGGGACGAACCATTGTATTGACTGTATGTGTACAAGTGCCCTTTTCATTTCTTGGTATGATAATGACTTATTGATGTAGACTGCTAATCTGTCTTTAGATTTCAGATTTGAATCTAGAAAAACCAAAAAATTATATCTGTCAAGTACGACAAATGGCAAGTGTTTTTATCATCATGCAACACTGGAAATACAGGATGTATGCTGATGGATCATATTTCTGGTCATCAGACAAAGTATTGGTGCAAAAAGCAATCAAACAAAAGGAAAAAATGCCCAAATAAACAAAATCAACAATTGCTGAGTGTGGCCATAGCTAAATATATCAGAGGTATTAAAGAAATTTCATCTTGGACTTTGTACTAAAATAGTTGTTAGTTATTTAAAGTATCAGTTTTTCCCCCCACACACTTCCTACTGTCATTTGACCTTATTTATTGCATATTAAATTTCTGTAGAAAATACAGGTACAATACTTCTGGAAAGTTGAGCTCCGTAGTTACTCATTTGTCAAACTGAATTTCATTTCGAACTTTAGATGTGGTTTGGAAATGTTTGCTAGATCAAGCCTTTAGTTGCAAATAAAGTTTTGCCTTCCTGAAATATAATTTGAGTTAGACATGCAATATTTCGACATTAACAAAACTGTAACTTTTCGACTGTCTAGAAATTCTATTTCTGTGTATTTGGAGAAATGTGAAGCTCACCAGTGCTGATTATGTCTCCAGGTCAGGTAACATCAGAAGAAGATTTTTAGAGATTGGAGCATTGGGTGTAGGTGCTAAATTGAATCTGGACTGTCGCCTACAACATTTCCATATTACAGTGGGCATTTCAGTTTCATGATACACTGCTGTCTTTAAGTTTTTGTATTCTTAGTCATGGAGTTTAGTGATGAGCTGGATAATACTGGATGAGCATGGAGAAGCTGCAGCCTGGAAGCTGGAGGCTTCTTGAAGGAAACACTGCACACAATGTGTAAAGATGCACCTCGTTAACAGTCCTCAAAATAACAATATTTTTCCAATATATTTCAAGAAAGGTTGTCTCTTTATGACAAGATATCGGATATGCAAGCTAGATCGCTGCTTGGTTTTTACATCGTGCATTGTCTCTTAAGAAATTGGATGTGTCACCATGCATGTGTTGCTCTGCATCTTTAATAGGCTTTGCTCTTGTACTGGAGGATGAGAGTCCATTGAATTCCAGTAGTCATGTGCAAAAATAGAAATTGCTTCTGTTAATTTATTGGGATCGCAGAGAGAGAGACTGGTGCCATTAGCATATTGCAATGTTCATTGCAGAGGCTGGTAACTTTCCTTCTTCCTTTTGGAATTTGCTTGAGCAAATATTGTGCTCTCCCTCACCTTCCTGCATGGGGTATTTCTTGCTATGCTCTATTTTCTCTACTTCAGCTGTTTAGAATCTGCTTATAACTTGTAAGAATTCAGATGTTTTTATTATGTGGAGCTGTCCTGTAGTTGAAATCATGAATGTGGAATTGCCATTGATGGTTATTTCATGTATCTAATAGAGAGAACTGGGGCAGTCCCTCTGCTGAGAGTTGAAGCAGAATTGTTCAACTAAAAAGCTTGTGCTTTTGAGACTCCTAATGGCTTTCAGTGTCCCTTGGAAAATCCTGAGGAAATTTCTGTGGATGGAAAAAATGCTGTTTTCCCTGCCCCCTCCTTTCCTTAAGCTGTTGAAAGGAAACAAAGGATGACTTCTCAAATTAGATTTCCTTTCTTACAGAAATGTTATCAGCTAACTAAAAAGCTGTGCCTGTCTGTGTTGTACTGGATATCGCAGGAGATGACTTTTTTTTACTGGCTGTTCAGTGTGTTTCTTGTAAGAAAACGTGAAGGGATCAGACCTCAGTTAGCTGTAATTCTATGCTAGCTTCACCTGCAACAACTTTAGAAAGATCCAAGTGTTCTAGAAGACAAAGTAGTAGCTTTGCATAGGAACCAGTACCTGATTTTTATTTATTTTTTTATTTTAACTGCATTCTAACTTTATCATTTCTGAAGCTAGCACTCTTGTTAGTTGTCTAAAAAGGCTGTTTGTACCAAAGAGAGCTTGTCTGCCTGTTAATGAATATAAAACACACCTTAATTCAGCTGGCTTTTCTGTGCTTTATATCAACAAAATATGAAACTGCCTTTCTTTCACATAATGAGATTCCCTCCAAAGGTGACAATTTCAGTGGCCTGAGCATCTAAATTAAATGTCTTCCTAATTGTGAAGTTCTTGGCAGCTTATATCCTAAAACTATAATGCAAGGAGTAATCGTATAGGATGTACATCTCTTACCAGAGCATGTTTTCTCACATAGCATAGTTTCATTAAACGTTACTATAATATTTTGAAAACTACTTGAGGCAGCTTCTAGGTTTTTTGTTTGGGCTCTTTGGTAATGGAAGTTCTTACAATCTGTGAAATGTGCCTGTTAGATGTAATTAAATAATGATTTCATCTCTTTAAAAGTACATTTTATCAAGTAGATAGGCCACTGAAAGTGAAACTAATGTCATTGCTTATTGATTTGTTTGTTCCCAGGCAAACCAATACAACAGCATAAAAACAAGGTTTCTTTTTGTCAGTCAAAAATGCAAATGATTTACAAATTGCACTGTAGCAATCACAGTCTGGTTCCTGTGATGTGTTTTTTTCTATTTTCAGGGCTGTTTCCGAAATTGGAGTATTAAATTCTGAGAATAATCTTATTTTATGCATGTGCCTCCTATAATCTTCTCAGGAGATGCATGGGGATGCTTATCTTCAGAGCACCACATTTGTGACTTTTCTTTGCAAAAACTGCTCACTCACCTAAATGGCCACTTCGTGTGGAATCAAGAGCAAGTTCTAAATAAACTGAGAAGTTATGTCCCATCCGTGCCCTCCCCACTGCCCCCAGGAGGAGCAGAGGGAATAAATTGTTTTTTACTCCTGTAACATTGTTCAGAACGCATGCATATTAAATACAGGGATTGTGGAATTCAGCATCACGATTTTTCTATCGCTGTGGTATCAGGATGTTGTGTCAGCTGCTAGGTAAAACAGAATAATATCATCTGATCAATGTGAAAAGATGTTCTTTCGTACCCAGCTTCCAGTCTTCTTTCTCAAGTTTAGAGAGAGTTACTGTGCTTACTATCCTGTTTCTAGGTTATGAGATCTTGTAAGCTGATAGCTTTGAATCTGGTGTGGCAAAAGGTGTAAACTAGATATTTGGTTTGCAGTGGAAATAAGACACTTCCTAAGTTGTACCTGTATGTACTGACACTGTTCTATTTCTCTGCTGCTACCTTAACATTTTTTAAGGCAGGTTGGTTAATTTGAAAAAAAACCAACAACACTGAATAATAGTAACTGAAAGGACTATGCCTTGATTGTGTAGAGATACTTAACTCGATTATAAACCAACAATGGCAAATAAGAAGGTTATCATTCAGTGTAATTAGATACATTCTGTTTTGCTCTGTTGTCTAGGTAGCAAATGGATCAATGCTCTTAGATGTTTGCTGCTGTTCTGCACGTATGTCAGGTCTGAGCCAGTATTCCTCTCAAGAATCTTTTTGTTAAGAACTTTTATAGAAAGGCATATGTTAATTAGGCACAATGTATAATGTTCTGATTCAAACTAACAGATTAAAAAGTATAACCCACAAATGCACAAGAGTAAAAGGGCAGTTTATTTTATTTAACTTTAAGGGATGCTCTTACGATCAGGTTTTTTGTGTGGGCTTCTTTCTCTGGCTAATAGAACTGTGTCTTCCACCAGCTTGAGGGAAAAAAAAAATGCTGAAGGCCTGGGGTGGAGGTCAGTCACAAGAGAAAAGCTTTTGCTGCTTTCAGGACTGCGCTGTTGCATGGTGATGCTCAGGCCCCCTGACCCGCCTTCCACCCACACCACCCTCCCCCTCGAGCAGATGCTCAGAGCTGCTGCTGCTGGAAAATTGAACATCAAAACAGGCTGGCAGGAGGTCTGAGAGAGTTACTAGTGCATTTATTCCTATTAAACTTTGGTAGTGCATTTAAGTGAAAAAACTGAGCTGTTGTATCTAGTCAAGAAGTGGATTGCTTTTGTTTCTTTTGAGCAAAGTTTGGAAATCCTTCTGAGAACGTCTGTATTTAGACACAAGCCAACAACTTCCAAGTAAGTTATTTGAATTGTTTAAGATTAAATATTCTAGAATAAAAGAAATTGTGTGATAGCTGAGATTCTTGGCTTCCTCCCCCAGTTTGGGAGAAACTGTGTTGGCTAGTTGTAGAGAGGAATTTGTTTTTTCTGAGGAGGAAAAAAAGACTGCTTAAGCTGTGGGGAAGTTAGTTCTGTGGCTGTTTTTTGCTTTTTGGCTTATAAATTGCATGTCCAGGCATAGTTTGAAGTAGTTTTCTTTTAAGATTTGCCAGCTTTTGGGGGACAGAGAAGAATGAACATATCTTATATTTTATTTTTCACCTTGATTGCAGTTGTCTTATTTGAAAGAGTTTCAAAGCTGTCCATTTTCTGTTCATGTTCTACCTAAATATTAGCTTATTTTAAAAAAAAAATCAAGTGAAAGGTCATGTGGTTTGTTATTTGAATCTTACAGTATTTGACTGTGTATCTAGTATTATTGCATATTTGAGTTTCGTAAATCTCTACTTTCAATGTCCTAGCAATAAAAATGTTCTTCCTTGCCACCTTAATAATTCTCCTAAGATAGAACAAATTGATTTTTAGAGTTACCAGCACCTGATAGAAAGAAAAAAGACATTTTATCCATCCCCATTATGTTGACTTAGATACTAATGCAAGGTGAGGCATTCCAGCGTGCAGGCTGCAGTGTAGTTCAGTACGAGTTCCAGTGCTGATTTGCTCTTCTTGGATGTCTGGGCTGTTAGATCACAGTGCAACAGCACTAGTGAGTAATGTTTTAGTATTGTTGTGATGCTATGCTGCTGCCCTTGTCTATTTAATGCTTTTACCCAGGACTCGGAGCGCTGAAGTAGTTTTGGAGGAAGGAGGGGCAACACAAAAGTCTTCCAAGTGCTACTGCGGGGAAATTCTCAAAGGGTCACTGTGTGCATTACTATTGCACATGCCTGTCTAAATAAACATCCGTCCTTAAGAAAAAAAAAGTAAATATCATGATTCCAAAAATACTTTATTTCAGGCACTACCGTTTAACTCGTACAGCAAGCTTAGCCTGTAGACAAAAGGTTTCATTTTCTTATTGTAGCTTACAAAACTGAAAATGTTTTAATGTTAAAAATGCTTTAAAGCCTTTTTAAAAAAGATTATTTTAAAAACCAAACAAAACTTAACTGACCACTTTTTTTAATTGGTTCTGAACTCAAGAAGTAACTGAACAGAGGTTATATATAGATGTCAACATAAGTCTCTTTTTATACTGAGTGCAAATTTGTTACTGTTAGAACTTCTTTATGAAAAATTATAGTGTAACAGAATATTTCAAGCAGTTCTAGGGATTTCTTTGAGGTTGTGGGGTTTTTTTATTGTAGAAGAAAAATTAAGTTGTCCTATATCTTTAAATATTTTAACCTTTTTAACAAGCTAGTGCTCTGCAACCGCACTTGAACACAGGAAACCTTTCTTCTTCTGTACCCGTCATCGCTTGCGATACATCCCCCTACTGTACGCTCGTTCATTTGTTCCCTGCCGCGTCAGTCAGATGTGTGCGGCTAGCAAACTATCCTGTCACCGCCGTGGGGCTCTGCCTGTGCCTGGGACTGACAGCAGGTACAAAGAATGCTTTCAAACAGCCTCGAATGATTATTTTCTTTAAATATATATATATTTCATTTCTTTTTCTAGTCTCATTTTATTTTAAAAGGGCAATGTCTCGTCTTTGGTATGGGAAGAAGGGAAGAAAGCATCAACCAGTTAATCATAAATATGCTCTGGTAATTTTCAGTGTAGTATGTTCATTTCTGTTATTGCATTCTTGTAATGTTGTGGTGCAGAGACAGTTTCTGGAAGTTTAGATTTTGAATGTGTAAACAGGATTCCAAGACACAAATTTTCATTAGTTTTAGGTGCATAACGTAATTGCTGATATTCCACTGGCATTTAGATAAGAGAAACTACTTTAAGCATTCAGAAGTCCAGCAGTTTCAGGGTGTTGTGGATTTGTGGTTTTTTTTTTTTTCCCTTTGGAACAATGCATTTTTTCAAAGAAAATATGATTTATAGATAAATACTGGAAATGGTAGTTTGCATTGGCATTTCATTAGAAAAGTGTAAATATCTCGAGTTACAATTGATTATACTTCCTCAGAAGTAATTCAGTCATATGAAGGTCTGGTAATACTTTGAAGTCGAGGAAGTATGCTGTATGCTGTGGTCCCACTCGCTTTTAAAACAGAAGTGGACCGATACCACTGTTTTTACAGTTTGAGATTTATGTAAGTAAGTGGGGTGTTGTTTTTACAGTGCTGTTTTCCCTCAAAAGACTTAAATTTGTAGTAGTATATAAGGGAAATGGTTCTCAGTGCGGCTTGCAAAAGTAACATCTTGGGGATAGGGAGGAAGTGATCTTGACAATATACTTGTGCTTTTTACCAGCTGATAGATGTGGAAGATATTTTTCATTCAGATTCTGCCTGTGACAGGCTTTTTACCATCTTTTTAAGAGTTACAAATCTCTGGCTTTTGGTGCATACATCTTTCATAGGTGCTGCTGACTTTGGTTTCTATTTTGATCTTTAGATGTAGCCAGATTACTTGCAGAATATGAAATTGTTATGTGGCAATAATTGTTTCCGTAACTGGGTGTTCCTACACAAAATATTTTTGAAATAATTTTCCTTTTAATTTTCCAGAGAATGTAGAATGGAGGTGTAATGCCTAAATTAACTCAAATGTAATTTGAGCATGCCCTGTAGTGGTGTGAAATGTATCCGAACTTCACCAGAATGTGTTCTTTAATATCTATATATGTGTGTATATAGGTATGTCTTGCCCAGCTAATAAAAATACTAGTATCCATTGTTAGAATTATTTCCCTCAGGACCAACACTTCATTTTATCCAGTCTAACTATGTTGATAAAAGCAGTAGTTACCAGGTCTCAAGGAGTGGTTAAACTGAAGACAACTGTATGAGAATCTTTGCCGTAAGAGGAGAGACAAGTAGAGAACAGGTTATTTTAATGTATAAAACAAGTAAAATCGGAAAAAAAGAGTATAGAAGCTTCTACAGATGGGCATATTTTTTAAATGTTGCTATGTCAACAACACATGCTGTATTCTTGAAGTTGGGTTTTTTTCCTTCAATAAATGATCGTCAAACTGATGTGTGAGTGTAACCTTCTTAGAGGAAAGAGGGAAGTAGTATTGGTACAATTTCTTCTGTGTTACGCGAGAGACAAAGTGGGAAGCATATTAAACAGACTGGCAGCATTTATGAAGTACATGTTTTTTGACTAGATGTTTCATTAGTGGTTGCTCTGAAATTTGGATGAAAACCCAGCTGACATGAAATGATCATTGCTCAACCAAATGGAGTGATGTAATAAAACAAGTGCACTTGGCTTGAAGCAAGTCAAGTGCCTTAGGTTATTTACCTGATGGCCTTTGTTATTTTCATGGTGATAGAGTAAATTTGGGCTCAGCATTGTGGGGATTTGATATTTTCTCAGGATCAGAGATGGAAATTTTTATGAACAGCCAGCATGTTATGCCCCCACTTCAAAAAGCCAGCAATGTTGGTTTCCTGTTTTTTTTTTCAGTAAATCTGTTTGGTATTTAATGTGTCTCTTTACTGTATTGCAACAGAAGAGATGCCAGTATGTTTCTAGAATGTCAAAAATGCAGGCAACCATTCTTTCTGTCAAAGCACTTTAGACAAAAGACATCGAACAATGGAAGAGAACAAAAGGTGGATTGCCTTCTTTGGGAATGCTTGTCGGAATGCTTTGCAGAGCAATAGGCAGCACAGCCAAAGGGGACAAAACCAAGGAAAACTTATCTTTGGCTTTTTTATTCTTAATGTATTATGCAAAGGAAATGAAAGTGGTGTTGGTTTTTTAATAGCTTGAATAATTTGAGACTTGGACAGCTTCTGAGGTTGTTGATTTATTGGTTAACTGTAGCTGGTGAAGCTGTAGTTCTTTGACCATTATGGAGTTATAATAATAGGGGCTTACATGTGAAAGATGAGACTTTAGTACTTCATCCCTGTGGATGTCAGAACTGCAAGGTTGCATCAATACAGTAATACTGCTACAAAGACATTTTTTAAATCAATTTTCCGCACTAAATTTTGTTTTATAGTGATCCGAGTGATCACTAAGCCTAGAACTTTTCCTTGGTTACAGGTATGTCATACCCACTGTCCTAGGTAATGAGGGCGTTATGAATCATACCTTGACTAGAACTTCCATTTAATTATTAGGTATTGTATTGGTTACATTTTTAATAATTGTGAAATATTAGGCCTCACTACAAGTGCAGTCAAGGTACAGTAGCATATGAACATTTGAAAAAGCTGATTATATGTTGAAAGAAAAGAAGCGAGTGGTAGAGGCATATATTTTTCTCTGTGTGTTTTTAGTGGTCTATGCAATCTGAAGTTGATCCTTCTTCTGATTAAAATGAGAGACAAACGTTTCTGTACTGAGCTGTGTTTGTTACCTCTAAGCATATATTGCACTTTCTTGTCATACCCTCTCTGCATGGCACTATCAGAACTGAGATGGAACCTTGCTCAGCCTGCCTTCTCCTGGAGTGGCAGTTTGAGGTCAGGGACCAGGTGCTGCTGCAGTTCCACCAATTGAACCCCTGGTTTCTGTGCTTGCTGGTGCTGGAACTTTCTCATGTTTTGTAAGAGAGAGAGTTTATTGGTAATGCTGCTACAGATCTTTTCTGAGTCAAGTTGCCTGACCTGTCTCTTTAAGAAAATAATTTTCATAAATCTAATACCTCAGTCTTTGCACAGGCATCCTAAACTTTGTTTAATGTTTGCCTATGTTAAATTTATTTCTCTTGCTAGCATTATAATATCTCTCCAATTAGCGATTTCTCCTACCTTGGGAAAAAATAGCTGGTTATAAAGGTTTCGAGAGTCGGTGTAACACTTCCTGTGTGCTGCAGGCTTTAATTGCTTTCTTCTCAAATCATTTATTAATTCTGGTTGTTGCAGATGTTTTTAAGTTATCTTCAGCATGTTTTAATTGATACTCTTGCTGTGGGCTTAGAGCACTTTGAGGCAAATACTTAGTAGTACCATTCTGCAAAGCTAAGGAGACAATGCTGACCACAGGAAGAGTGTTGCTGTCATGTAACATACTCAGCTCTTCTGTCTCTACTCTGGAAAGCGCCTTGATGTGCAGAATGGTGCCAAGATGGCCAGGTTTAAAGGTATCGAAAAAGAGAAAGAACCAGGACCAGTTCCAGTTGACAGTACCAGCCAATTCAGGGGACTGCTGTTATTTTATGGGCCCTCTCTTCTAATTAAAATGCCAAGCTCTTGTACCTTCCCTTGCTTGTCATCAGTAAAGTGACAGGGAGCTGAATAAGCTGAAAGCCATGAAACAGAAAATGGTTAGATTTTGCAACACACTCATTAAAAATTAGTCAAATTAAATTTTTTTAATCTTAGTTTGGTTGGAGCTTTTTTTGTTTGTTTGTTTTCCAGAATGATACCTTATAACTGTTTATCTGATGTGGTAATCCCTATCTATTAATACATTATTTTAATGCAATTTATATGTCCCAAGTAATCATATTTGTGATTCACGATTGTATTATGAAGACTGCTTCTTCGGTTTTACTTTCTCTCAAGTGATGTCTAACACTCTGGGAGGAAGCTAAATTTGTATGAAAAACAAAGTTAGTTTTTTTCTCTTTAAGATATTCCCAACAGCATTCAGTTCACAAATGCACCTTTTATTTTTATTGAAAGGTATTTACAGCCTTTCTTCCCCCTCCCCATTTACTTTTGGAGATGGACTGATATTTTGCAGTACCTTTGTAAATGGCCTGATAAAACTACATTGACATTTCTTTATTTTCATCTTTAAAGGTGAATTTTTTTTTTACTCTCAAGAAATAACATTTAACATAACATAAGCTTGGAGTTCACCTGATTTTACACAGATGTGTTACCATTCAATGTAAAATAGTTCAGTCTTCATTCTCTTTCTTAATATTTGGTTTTTATTTCATATTTGCAGTTAATCATGAGGCTATAGATAACTTCTCTTGAAGAAAACAGCTTACACTGTTATGCCTTCCCCATTCTTATCTTTCAGGAGCACTGTTCAGCTATGATTAAGACCCTCCCTTTCTCCGAGGAGAAGGTTTCAGCTACATGATAATGCTGGAAATTTAGCTGTACTTGTTTTGAGTTCAGCAGTTACACTGCCCTGTTAGCAAACGTGCATTTGGTGCCTGTGTTGGTCACTCCTGGCTTTGTTGAACTGGCAGAGGAATGCCTGCCTTGCTAGTGTGAGCAATTTTTGTGTTTACAGCTGCGTATAGCAGATTGATGTGACCAGTGGCTGAAAGGGCTGAAGTATCCCTGTCTGCATGGCAAATTGCCCTGTATGGACATTCAGGCAACTGTGTTTTCATGTGTGTTGTTGAAGGAGAAAAAAGTTGTGTTAGGAGTTTTGAATTCTCTTCTGCACATGCCAGCATAGCTTGAAAGAGAGAGTTAGGTGTTCTTGACATACTTTCAGAAAAATTACTGTCTCCAAAAGGAGAATCCTAAGTCTCTTGACTGGTTTGCAAACCCCCAATTGAACTTACTGTGTTAAATATTAAAATTGCTGTGTGTTGTGCTAAGTGGTTAACTCACATATACGTCATGTGGAGAGTCAAGCTGAAAGGCATTCACGCTACAAGAGTCATATGACTCATCTCATGCTTTCTCATCAATGTTCCTATTTATGAATAGAGCAGGTAGTATTAGATCTCTAAGGATATATCCCATGTGATTTCAAACTTGTTTAGCCCTGGTAGGCTGTTTCAAGTCCCTGAGCAGAATCACTTTTACCCTGAAGCACACTGATCTCCTGGCCATACACGTTATTTGTTTCGGTCTTCCAGCCAGTGCCTAGATTAACCGTAAAAGGTTTAGCTGTTCTTCTGCATTCTTTTTGAAGCAGAAAATAAATGGAGAAAGAAAAGAGAGTCCTTCAGGAACACTTCTTGATCCTCAAAAAGGACGCTGGTATGGCACAGAGAAGAGAGCACAGTGTACAGGGCACATGGGAAGTGCAGGTGGGTAGGCCTGCACTTTAATCTTGGGCAGAATACTTACATCACTACAATGTCGGGCAGTGTGACAATTTCTGTGTGAAGACATGGACTGTATTGGAATTTGGAAAGCCTTGTCCTGTACCTTAAGAACTTAAATGTAAGAACTTGTCTAGATTGGCTCAGGACCTCTTTCTGAAAGCCAGACTTTGAAAGCCTCCAGGGATGGAGATTCTGCAGCCTCCCTGGGAAGCCTGTTCCAGTCCTTAACCACTGATAACATGAACCCTTTGAGCCCAGCATTCTAGCCACTTTTCCAGCCTCGTTCTTTACACTTTTCATACATTACTATAGGCTACTATAGGATAGACTCAAAAGCCTTAGTGAAATACAAATAAATGGCAATCCAAAATGAATTTTATTACAAAGAAACATTCTGCACTGAAAACCGTGGCCCAGTGGATTCATACAAAACTACATTTGTCTTTCACAAATGAAAAACCTTGTATTTGTAATACCGTGTGAAAAACTAATAAAGTTCTCTATTTAAGAATGAAATTTCTAAGTGGAGTGAGGTAGAAAGTAGCTCCTGAAATGATCAGGAGAACAGACAGATGATATAAGAGGGGCTGGCAAGGGAATAAAATCACATTTATTTTGTTTGGTGAAACAGAGTAGAGGATTAATATGATGACACAAAAGGAAAAGGAAGAAATCTTAATGGAAGAGGAAACAACATAAGTAGACTATGAATTAAACCAGGTTATAAAACAGAATAAGTGCCTAATTAAGAATACTACTAAGATTTCAAAACAGCCCTCTCAAGCCTTGCAGGGACAAAATGCCAGCAGTTATCGAGATACATCTCAATCAGTTTCTGAATTAAGTTGTAGAAGGTAGTTGCCAGTAGGTTTAGACAATCATGACTTCATGATTAAAGGAGCAACAGAATCCTGAAGTACCTAATCTTGTCCACTGCAAAACAAAAATAAAGCATGTTGAGCTAAGCCATAAGCATTTTATAGAAGATTAGGTACAGTGGCTGAACTATTGAGGTATCTTAATGTAGTCACTTAAGGCCCAGTTCAGTGATGACTGGATATCCCTGAGACAGTTTGGCTTGTGGTTTACTCTCAGGATTTAATATGGACTGTACGCTTGAAATAAGCATGGAATTTGAGAGGGTGGATTCCTTGCACTTAAGATTTCTTGTTGATAGTTTGACGTTCTATGACATGCACTTTGTGATGTTTGTCACTAGGCAGACTTTTGTTCACAAAAGAGATGTAAAGATGTAGCGTGATGGTGTGCAACAGGTTCAGAATGCCAAGGAGCTATTATTGTGAACATACTTGTATAAGTATTTATCTTTCAGGTAAGAATTTCATTAAAATACATGTGTACCTTGTTCTGAGGATGCAGGCATCCCCATCACACATGGAAATGTGTGTCAGATCACTGAGCAAAAGGATTGATAAACAGTTCCCAGGTGCAGGATGGTGACAGAGCATGCGTTTGACAGGTTGAAGGCAAGGCAGCATTGCCTGTGAAATTGTCTACGTTCCAGTACATGAAACGCCAACTGTTTCTTTTTGCAAGAATCTCATTAAGTAAATGCACATTTGTGATCCACTTTATCTGCTGCCTCTCATGTGATAGAGTCTGAGGTTAAAGAAGCAACAAGGCTAACAGGTCCTTACGTCATTGTTTTTCAGAATTACGTTCATAAGATGGTGTGAACAATATAATTTACAATGAACTGTCATTGCGAATAAAAGGACAATTATACAATCACTTATGCTTGAGTGGAATACTGTTAAAGCTTTGCATATAGCTACTTGACTCTGAGAATGCACAAACCGATACAATTTACAACAGCGTTCTTGATACTTATTAAGAGAACAGTAGAAAATAGTGGAAATAAATTGAGTGCTAGTAATTAGATTATTCAGTAATAAAACTGGATATCACAAGTATTCCTTTTTCCTTGCCTTGCAGTTGCATGGGGTAGAGTGAACCATCGCTGCTCAAGAGCCAGTCATGCATGACTGTGGGCTCTGTACTCAGGACAGTGGCGAGTATCTGGCCAAACTCCTTGTAGTGGGGGCAGGTAGATGGGGAGCTGCTGGACTTGTGGTTATCTTCCTTTGCGCTGTGGTAGGCTCTAGAAGTTTTTAATACACTCTTTACTACATGGGACATCCATTTAATCTCTCCACCAGCTGTTTTAAGATGCTTTCATACAAATGATGATTTTGAGTTGTTCTCAAAATCACATTATTTGCTGTAGTTACATCAAAATTACCGTTGTAGTCCTTTAACCAGCTCGTTGCACCAGAGCAGCATGTTCTAGAGCTTTCTGACTAAAGTCTTTCTGGCTGTACACTTTCTGCCCAAGTGGAGGTGCCATTCCAAGTGAATGTGTTGACAGATGAGCAGCTTCTGAAACTTCAGGGGTGAATAGGAAATCTAGGTTAAAGATAACGTGAGGTGGTATTGGGGGCATTATTAAACTTCAGTCCTGCTACCTTGTCTTAACCTGTGCCTTCATTGTGAGATAGAAGAGTCAGAACCTACTGAGAAGCCTGAGTTTTGCTTCTCGTCTTTATTCACAAAAGCAAACCAGGTTCATGGGATTCATTAGTCTTCGGTGTAAAGTATTTGAGAGGACTTTGGGCTGAAGAGCTTGGGTTAAGGCATGCAACTCTGACTTTAAATTTAGCATCTTGATACTGGTAACTTTATGCACTCCTATATTAGTTCTTTACTCATCCTAGAGCAGTGAGATGTATCTGACTGCTAGTGCCATTAGTGTTTTGTAGTTTTGCTGTGTCTACTCATATGTCTAAGATCACCTACACGTGCACTGTCTTTGCAGAAACAAACATCTTTTAGCACTTCTTGTTTGTTTGTTATCATTCCACATTTTGCCTTCATTGCTCTCCACTTTTTTCATTCTTACCTTTTTACTTTTCTTCAACTGTCAGTGGAATTATTGTCTTCCTGTCTCCATATTCAGGTAGTGTCAGTGGCTGAGTATCACCGCAGGATCGATGCTCTAAATAGCGAAGAACTGCGCACACTCTGCAGACGTCTCCAGGTGCCCTCTTCAGTAGTTTAAACCCCTTCTCAAGATACTAAAACATCTTTCTTTGTAGTGTTTTTTGATCAGGGCAAGTCCCACACTCGGTGGGTTTGTCTTGTCTACAGCACTACAAGGATCCAGCAGAAAATTCCTTTGTTTTGGATGTATTTAATTGTGCAATGCTCGGTAATTTTATGATGGAGTTATTACTTCCAACTTCTACAAACAGGAATTTTCTGTCACAATTTGAAAATTTGTTCTCAGTACTGCTTGACTTGGAGTGATGTGTTTTAACTTCCACTTTAGACTGGTGTGTTGTGTTAGATAGAAGCTTTCCTAAAAAGAATGCAAACCTGATGAAGAATCCAAAACCTTGTTGCATGGGTGTTTAATTTTATGTAGGAGTCTTTCATCAAGAATCTCAGTACTTGGCAAATATGAAGCTTCACAACTTCTGTGGAATAAGTAAGTATTTTTCCTGTTCTACAAGCAGGTAACTGGAGCAGTTTGACATGGCAAAGGTCATACGTGTGGACCTGGTAATGAAAAACTGTATGTTCTGAAAACAGTACTTGGGTTTGGATTTTTGAAGGTTTGCTGATATGAGCTTAAACTGATACTTGCATTCTCTTTAGGTGTTTCTTAGTTCCTTGACGGTTCTGAAATTGTTAGCTGCTGTGTGCACTGTACATAACTTACTGATGGAAAGCACAACCTAGAACTCCTTAGAAGCATTTGAATATGTTGTTTTCGTGTAGTGGGCTGCTGGAACTAAAATGTTGCAGTTTTTTCCTTTTTTTTCTTTTACTTTGGCCTTGACTTTTTACCTATTATGTAATTACAAATAAGAAAGCATTCTCTTAGCTCTTCCATTTCTATTTCTCTAGCAATCAGTAATTAATTGCTCGAAAATGTTTTGTAAATAGTACGGTGACATAAATCAATAATGAACACGAACCCAAAAGCTGCAGTTCTACTTCTGTGGAAAAATCAGAAATTTTGCAAAAATTTTCTTTCTCAGCTAACCAGTTCTATTTCTGGTAAATGGTGGTGGAGAATCTTTGTATTAATATCCTGAGAGTGCAAGAAGCTCTTTCCACATACCTTTTGCCTGGAATGCCCAAACTCAAGGAGTAGGCCAACTTGAAAAATCTGATGTGGTGGACTGGAGCCGTGAATTCTCTGCTCTGAGGCCATTTATGTGTTTGTGGTGTAGACTGTGTGGCAGTTACTAACACTGGAAGCCCCTGGAATCTGACTACGGGTCAGTCTGTTCTGTAAAAGTTTAATGCGAAATAAATGTGCAAGTTTCAAAACTACACTGCCAAAGTTATGTGTTGAACAGATACCTTTGAATAGACAGATGTCCTTGTCTGCTGCTACAAAGCAGTATTCTTCCTAGAAGACAGTTGCTTTACTGTAGTAATAATAATTTTTAAAAAGACAAGAAATCCAATCAACAAAAACGAAAAAAAACACCAAACAAAAAAGCAACCCCCACTTCAGTGCAAGTTATTAATGTTTTACATGGTGCACTTTAATCAGAATTAAAGAATAACAAAGGCAATAAGCTATCTGCTGTACACTTGAACAATTATGAACTTTTATCGAGTTGAATGTATATGACAGATGAAAAGCATTTAAGGTAGAGTTAGATTACCAAATAATATATTTTAGAAGTAGCACTCTAATGCAATCTGTAGGTCATGGGTTTTGAACAGGAATCTGTATGGATAAATGCATTTTTTTTTTTCTTGTGGTATGGAAATTAGTGCATATTTTACATTGGAAACGCTTACACTTTCTATTGAAAAAGTGAAGGCTTGAGGTATTGTCTTGCCTGATACTTTATTGTAATTGAATTTCTTTTTTGTGATATTGTAAATAAGTTTTTATATTCATATACTTTGATGCCTTGTTTTATGTTGGTGCTTTTTAAGTAACAGGAGTTTGTGATAATTACTTTATTCAGTTATTGAGGAAGAGGAAAGGGATATCCTTTTGTTCAGCCGAGGTGGCTGTATTTGTTTAAGTATCTGTATTTCTGAGTTTCCTTTGATTTGGCTTTTCTTCTGCTAACTGAGAAGGCTCCTTTCACAAAAGCTTGGCAAAGTTTATTGTGATGGTGTGTGAAACACCATAATTGTGTCTTGTATGTCTACAGCGTGAGGTATGTGGCAAACGATGGTTATTATTCTTGAGTTGACAGGTGACTTGGGCAGGTATTTTCTTGAAATTCTTAGGATTTGGGCTTCAGGTAATTTGGACAATCTGACTTTCACTGAAACTGGTAAATTTTTCAGATGCGCTCATTCTTAAGATTGTTTTTTTCTTTAGCAAATCTCTCAGTATTTTAATAAGGCTTGCTGCAGTGGTTTAACTTCCTTCACTTTATCCTATTCCTCTCTCAGATCCCACAGTAAGTTTTAACTATCTCTGCGGCAAGTTTTATAGAAGGAAACTCATGTGAGTCTCAACTAGCCTAGTTCTTAACACGTGGCACTTTAGCTTGAAAGTGCCTATGAATGTGGATTGGGTAAGGAGCTGTTATGAACTCTATTTTGCCTGATGAGGAGTTTTGTGATCTGCTGCTGCATTCTCTACGTGGTGATCTACAGCAACTGAACAGAGTTGTATGGGACAGTTATTCTGAACTACTACACGATCTTCGTACTGAGAACATCTTTGCCAGACCCCAAAGCTCACTGATTACCGCTGCCTTCCTCTCCCCACCATCTCAATTGTTTCTTTTTTGATTCTCACAAGTATTCAAGCAGATCAACTTATGGAGCAGCAATATTCCTAGGGCTCCATAAGGATACTTTACACAAAATACGTAGCAGCGGTCTTTCCACATAGCTGCTGCATGTCCAAAAAGTTGAGTGCTCTAAAAGAGTATTGATTCAGAACCTATTGAGAAATGTCCGTGTCAAATTTCCAATTCCTTTTCTGTCTGGATTTTTTAATTACTTTTAATGTAAATGCTATGTTAGCATTAAAATGCAAGCGTAAGTGGTTGAAGTTCTTCAACTGTGTATGAGGATCACTTTTGGTTTTTTAACGTAAAACCATTGTTTTCTTTTGAGTAGGCATCTGTGTAATTTATTTAGTATATACTTGAATGCTGGCTTGCTGTTGGAAAAAGTGGAAATCTTGGTCATATCAAATCTAATGGATTTCTTAACTTTGAAGGAGTTGCATAACTGTACATCAATAACTGCATGATTTAATCCTGCAGAGTTTATCTTCACTGCTAATAGAATTGCAAATACTTATTTTCATGTTTCTCTTTTTGTAGATAACAACAAGAGAAGATACCAATTCAAAACAGGCAACAAATATCAAAACAGACCTGGAGCCTGAAGCATTCCGGCCAAATCTTAGCGATCCCAGTGAATTACTCCAGCCCGAACAAATTGAAAAGGTATTAACTTATTTATGTGCATTGATGTTTCACACATGCTATGACCAAAGTGCAAAACACATCAACAGGAAGACTTTGTATGATATTAAATTCATAAGCATTAACATAATTCATAGCTAAACAGTTGCACTTGTCTCTTACAACTTTCAGTACACCATGACAACACTAGTCTGTGTCTTTGCCCTTATTTCATTCTTCCTTGAAAACAGCTTGGCTTTTACTGCGGTTCTTACTGCCCAGTCTGAAGTCACCTCCTGAAATGTCTTCATTGAATGCTTGCACCAAGGCTAATTTGTGTTCAAAAGCACAGGAACAGGAGAGCAAGCGTCCGTTACTTGAGTGACTTGGTTTCCTGGTACTGAGATGTTACTGTCTTTAGGTAAACCTTTCAGAGACATTACCAAACACGTTCGTCAGTTTGTAAATTGTTCTTCTCTTGCAGGACACTGGTAGAGCTAGGGAGAGAAACCTACTTGAGAAACCAGGGATAGAAAGTATACATGTGAAACTTCAGGGTTGGTATGAAGTTTTAAACTAGCTTTTAAGGCCACATGTAGTAGTTCAGAAGAACATAACTGTACTTTATTTGTAAGTAATACATTCTTAAAAACAGTAGAAAATGTATTAAATAAAAGGGTTATTGTTGTCTTTTTTAATAGCTCACAAAGTCTCTTCCACCACGGACCATTGGATATCCATGGACTCTTGTCTACAGTACTGCAAAGCATGGCATGAGCTTGAAGACTTTGTATCGAACTATGATGGGATTAGACACACCTGTCCTGTTGGTTATCAAGGATAGTGATGGACAGGTAGGAGAATGTTTGTGTGGAGGTAGGGGGCCCACTCAAGAAATTCAGCCCATTATGGGAGATGAAATTGTGTGTATCTAGCTTGTTTTTTCCCTTAGTGGTTACACAGTCTTCTAAAAACATGTTTCACTGTCCAGCAGTCCCCTGACATACTACATTTCTAGGAGATACTTAATGATACGAGTTCACTGTCACAATTCGTAAGTCTCATAATACCCAATTATTCAATTTACTTTTAATATTCATCTTTTAGTACATTTAGAGCACAAGGAATGTAGTCTCTAAATTTTTTTTTATTATGGAAGATCTTACTGAGTTGAAATGTCATTGCCAGCTGTGGCCAACGCTTCTTGGTATATTCTGTGGCTGCAGCCAATATCTCTTGTACAAGGGCTGGTGGGATCTTTGTGTAATGAGTCATTGTTCCTTGAGTCTCTGTAGCTGTGCTTTATTCTGTATTCTTTGACTGGGCTATCAATTCCAGAAAGTGGATCACATCTTATCATTTGAACAGCAAACATTCTCTCCTGAGTATTCTAATAACAGGTGAACATTACAGGCATCAGGAGATTTTGATTCTTTCTTTCTGGAACTTCGGTGCTCTCTCATGGATGCAAGTTACTGCTGTCCTGAAGAACTGACAAAGCCACTGCAAAATCTGTAGCATTTACTTCACCTACCTGTGCCACTTTGATAACGACTGTTTTTATTTTCAGGAAGCATGGGCTCATATCACCTCATATCATTCAGGGGGTCTGAGAACTGTAAATGAAGGGTATGTTTTCCAGTTCAAGTCACAAATTGTTTCTTTTCTTCTGTTTCCTGCCTCAAGAATCCCTTAAAAAGAAAAATACCTCCTAAATCTCTGCTAAAACATCACTCTTT
>NW_009719825.1:37262-88133 GCF_000703405.1 Apaloderma vittatum
AGAAGTTCCTTGAAAGGAAACTTTTCTTCATTTACTTTTTAATCTTGAAGTTAAAAACTACTCAATAGACTTGAGATTCTCAACAGACCCATCAGCCTCTTCAAATGTACCTTGCTAATTTCCCTTCTATGATTCCCTTACTTGCTTTTCCAGATGAATTTGTAAGATACTTGCTTCCTAGTACCTGATTATCTGGCCCAGAAAGAAAATGTCCCTTTTCTGACAGGGCTGTCTTGCTATCGGCATGTAGTATTGTTCTCTTGCTGAAAAGTATTCAGATGACCTTCTGTATATCAATATCTCAACTTGTATGTTCAAAAAGTTTCACGGTTGCTCGACCAAAACAGGGAATTCAAGGACTTGTAATGATTTGTTGTTGTTGTTTTTTTTTTTTGTGGTAAAAAAAGAAAAAAACAAACAAAAAAAAAAAACCCCAACAACAAAAAAAGCCAAGGACAAATCTCAACTTGGAAACTGATGCCCAGGAAGTGTTCCTTGGACTTTTCAGTCAGGTAGCCACTGAACATACTTTTCACAGTGTTTGCCACATTCTACCTAGGTTCCACAGAAGAGTGAGTGAAATGCATATATATTCCGAGATCAACACGTACTACGGAGGAAAAGTTTGGTCTTGCTCGGTCCTTCGTCAGTGTAGTGAGAGTGGTGGTGTCAGTAGTTTGGTGTCTCAAGAACTAATTTTATGCCATCCTTGCAGTCAGACCCCATAGAAATTCAATGTAGAGTTTTTCTCCTCTTGATGCAAGAATCTACAATCATGAAAAATAAGACAATGGTAGCCTACTATGCTCTTTGGTAATTACTTGGAGTCATCCATTTTTTTTTAAAGAAGCTGCTGGTGTTTTGAAAGAGGTTAGTTAATCTTTAATATCTTGTAGCTTCTTAACAGATAGTCCTATAAACCTATTCTCCATGATTGAAAAAGAATATGAATACTTTTTTATAGGAGAGTGTATCCAGAAATAGTTCACTAGCAATATGCTAAGATAAATACTATTTGTGCCCTTCCAGAATGTGTTTTAAGAGAGACCAGGTGTTTTCATGCTTTGTGTTCAAAGATCACTGTTTTCTAAGCTATCTAGTTCAGAGAAGATCTGCAGAACTCCAGCAACAGGCAGAAGAGGCTACAGCATTTATATGTTCTTTCTGACTCTTTCATCTTTAATTCTTAACCTTAACAGTTACAATTAATGGAACAGGTAGAAGAGCTCAGGCAAACATGAAATACTATTGTTCAAATCCTATTGTTGCAGAAAACATGCATGAAGTCAGGTAATTGGTTTTTTGTGACACTGAAATAACCAAATTAAACCCTAAATGGGTGTTCTGTTGCTAAACAACTCAGTAGAAACATGAGGATTAATCAGATATGTAGTATCTAAGGTTTGGTATTTGATCAGTTGTCTTTGAAGGACAGCAAACCAATAGTTCTTAACATTCTGATGGAAGACCTGAATTTACAAGAAGTTTTCAAAAGCTTTTAGGCAAAACTAAGTAAAGCATGCATAGAAAAATCTCTCTCCCAGTCTTTACTCAGAGAGGCTTTTCAGCAATACGTCAAGTATCATCTTAGAATCATAGAATGGCCTAAGCTGGAAGGGACCTTGGAGATCATTTAATCCATCCTCCCTGCCGCCAGGGACGCCACCTCTCAACTAGATCAGGCCACACATGGGGACCGAATGGGAATCGAACCCACGACCTTAGTGTTGTTAGCACTACACTCAACTGACTGAGCTAACCAACCCCCTAATGATTATCTCCTATCAATCTAAAATTCATATAGTCTGAATCGCTCTGTGAAGCCTTTTCATTTGAAGCGTCTCTCAGCTGAGCCAAGCCTATTTTAAGAAACAGAATATTAAAATTAAAACCAGAAATGAAGCAGCAGTTTTACAGACAACTGCCTTGTCTATAATGCAGATTTTGTGGGACAAGAGAACACTTGGCATTTCTTTGTAGCACCGGACCAAATGTGTGATTAAGTTTAAGCCAGCTGATTTTTTCACTAATGTTCACTCACAGTATTCGGATCTACTAAATTCGTAATTTCATTCTCCTCTTTCCACCCCACCTTACATTATTGTTCTAATAAACACTTCCACACTTATTGTGGCAGAATTCAGATGAACTTCTATGATTATTTTTTTTAAGTATTATTTTTTGGAACTGTTATTGCTACTTTTTAACTATATGATCATTTAATATTCTGCACATGATTTACTACAAATCCTGAATTGGATATCTTAGTTATTTAAGTTTACTTCAACTTTCTCTGACCCATCTAAGTAGTAATAGGCTAAAAAAAAGAAACATAAAAACCTGTAGGTCTTAAAAACTCTGGGGATTCATTTCAATCCTACCTTAACAAGCACTGCACTTAAAAGAAAAAAAAAAGGCAAAGCACAAAACTCTTCTGGAAGGTAACAGGAAAACAAGCATTTCTTCTTCAAAGAATTCCTTCATTTTTGTCTGATTTGATCTGATTTCCATAAACATAAATGGTAGTTTCTTTCTCTCAAGCCTGTTCTTAAGGCTGTGTGATGACAGGAAGTATCTTGCCAGTGTTTGATCCTATACATTGAATGAAATAAATGTATGTGCAAAAAGAGGTTTGAGCTAGTTTTCCTGTGCACCTGCATTAAAACAGGGGTACAGAAACTTGCTCCTCAGTTCTTGGAACTTCAAGCTTTTAGATTGAAAATGCTTTCTAATAATGTATCTGAAACTGATAGAGGTCCTTGAAAAATGAGCACCTTTAGTTGACTGTAATACTTTATTTCATCACCTTTAAAGGTCAAGTTTAAAAATTTCAGAAAATAGATTTTAGAGTGTAAATATTGGCACACGCATGCTCAAAGGCAGTTCTCTGCACTTAAGTACAGCAACAGTTTTACATGTGAGTACAGCATCTTATCAATGTAGTGATTCAAGTTGTTCTTTAAAAAATAACATAGTATAAATGAAGTCATAGTAATATAATGAAACTTCTGTAGATTTTACATACTGAACTTTCTTTAAGTTGTAAGCCATGCCTCTCTTCTGCTCTGTAATAATTAGGTCTCAGCAATGACTTCTAAAATGTGCATTACTTGGCTGCATCAAATCAATTTTGTTTGCTATTGCGAATGATTTTTTTTTTTTTCAAAATTATTAAAAGTTTAATGCATTAGATTACTGCTTGAATTCAACAAAAAGATCTTAAAACATCTCCTATTGGCATGATTATTCTGTTAGATTTAACACACAGTCTGATGTACAGTATAAGGATGTTTGAAGAAAATTATCCTTGATATTTTTTTGAAGGTTAGCAATTTTTTTTCTCATAACCAGTCAGTGGAAGATTGTATATGGAGGACAGGAGGGTTTTTTGATTCATAATCAGCACATCTTTTCTCTACATGACACTTCTTTCAGTCTTGCTGTCTTCTGTTTCACTTAGTTTCTGAACAAGAAGCTTTCTGGACCACCTAAAATTCCTGAAAAATAATGAATTTTCTGACAGTGCTTTTTCTGAGCTGCTAACAATTCTGAGCAGGGACAGTCTTTATTAGATGCTTGATAGCTGTATATAACTACTGAGTTTCTGATCCGAAGTTCATGCTCGCCTAGTTTTATGTGTGTCAACAGCTCCTATAGAGCTCAACATGGAAAGGAATTCTTGGAAAACCTGCTTGTGACCAGGGAGTTTCGTAGGGTGGGCAGAAGAGAATAGTTCCTACTTGATATCCTGATCACTAGCTTTAGTCAGCTCAGCACGAGCCACCAGTGTGCCCAGGTGGCCAAGAAGGCCAAGGGCATCCTGACCTGGATCAGGAATGGTGTTGTCCGCAGGAGCAGGCAGGTGATCATGCCCCTGTGCTCAGCTTTGGTGAGGCTGCACCTCGAGTGCTGTGTCCAGTTTTGGGCCCCTCACTACAAGAGAGACACGGAGGTGCTGGAGAGGGTACAGAGGCAGGCTACCAAGCTGCTAAAGGATTTGGAGCATGTGTTGTACAAAGAACGGCTGAGGGATCTGGGGCTGTTTATCCTGCAGAAGAGGAGATTGAGGGGAGACCGTACCACTCTCTACAACTGCCTGAAAGAAGGTTGTAGCGAGGCAGGGGTTGGTCTGTTCTCCCTAGTGGTGAGTGAGAGGACAAGAGGAAAGGGCCTCAAGTTGTGATAGCGGAGCTTCAGGTTGGATATTAGGAAGAATTTCTTTACTGAGAGGGCTGTCAGCCATTGGAACGGGCTGCCTGGGGAGGTGGTTGAGTCACCATCCCTGGAGGTGTTTAAGACATGGGTCAGTGTTGTGCTGAGGGATATGGTTTAGTGGTGCTGATAGGGCTAGGACAAAGGTTGGACTCTTCCAACCAAAACTGTCATGTTCTAATGTCTCACTCTCTTCAGTCCAGCACTTCCCAAACTCCCTGTTCAATGTTTTGGATTTCTTCCTCATACAGATCAATGAGAGAGTCAAGTGGAATGCTTTGAAACTAACTTCATTCTAGCAACAATACTGATTTGGGGAGGGTTGTACATCATGGCGGAAAGTTGATTTCGCATAGTTATGCAGGGTTTTGGTTTTTTTCTAGTTACTCTAGTTCTGCAAAATTGGTACTACTTTCACTGGATATAAAAATCCAATAATCAGTCCCCTAGACATTTTTAGCAACTGTTGTAATGTACTTATTCCTAAATATTGTAAATGCTTGCACTACCTAGCAAAAGCTTAGTTAAAATCTGTTTCTGTTGTAAGACATGGTAACCAGTGCTTACCTGTTACCCAGATTGGAATGAATGAATTACATGAAGAATAACAATTCAGTTATGCTGGGAACTTGTTGAAAATAGACTAATTGAAGCGGAAGAGGAGCTACATATGAAGGAGCAGAACCTTTTGATCTGAAATTTTAAAAATATATACATTATTTCTGAGAATTTCCTGGGTGCAGGAGTTTTTTCGATTTTTTTTTTTTTCCTGGTGTTCACTTCTTATAGAGAAAGAGTCTTTTTTTTTTTTTTTAATTACAAAGCACCATACCTTGATCAACGCACTCTAAATCTGGCACCATTTACAACCTGATTTATCAGTTACTACCCATACAGATTCTGGAGTAGTAGTTTCTCTTAATTATTTTCTCTTGCATATATTTTTTTACAGGTTTTTGGTGCGCTAGCATCGGAACCTTTTAAAGTGAGTGACGGCTTTTATGGTACTGGGGAGACATTTATGTTCACTTTTTCTCCAGATTTTGAGGTAAGTAGTAATTATCTTGTATGCTTTTGCTTTTTTTTCCTCCCTATATACATTATCTTAAAATACTTACTAAGTAAATCTAACAGTAAGTAATCTAAAGAATTCTAAGAGTTTGCCTCAAAAATGCCATTAAACTAGTTTTTTCACGGAAACCGTAAATGCGTGGCAATGTGGTAATGTTTGCATAGTGAAAAATGTATTCAACCTGACTCTTTTGTTGTACTGAAGATTTTTCTACTACTCTAAATTCTGCCCAGTGTCTGTCTGAAAATTGTCAGACTACATCCCTTTAAAGGGCACGTCATCTAACCTAAGCATTTTTTGTGATATTTTTCGTTGTGTAGAAGTTTCAGTGCTCAAAGACAACCTAACTTGGAATAGTTTTATTGTAAAGAGCATAAACTGTAAGAGAATTTTTATCTGCTTATACCTGGTCTCTGAATTTTTTGAGTAATTTGGTAACTTCATTAAATTGGCCTCTAACTACCCATAGTCTGTCTTTACTGATGTGTGATTTCCTATCTGCCCAATCAAAAAGTTCAGATATTTTAACTTCCTAATCTATTTTGAGTATTTTTTTTTTCCTCATTAGGTTTTCAAATGGACGGGAGACAACATGTTCTTCATTAAAGGAGACATGGACTCCCTTGCTTTTGGTGGAGGAGGGTAAGTTATAAATTGATGGGGTTTTTTCATTGGAGTCTGTTAAAAAATTGTATGTCTGCACGCTTTTGAAAAGAAAATTTGGAATTAACTTCGGTTTGATAGCTCAGGACTCAAAAGTTAGCAGCCAAAAAACGATTTAATATCTCAGATATTTAAATTCCTATGCTGAGGAAACTTAAACAGCAGGTTTCTCTTCAGCATAGGATGCCGTCAAGGTAATGGTGCCTTGCCTGCTCTGTTTGTAGGTATGTGTCTGTGTATTCAGAATGGACAAAAGATACTATGATTCTGAAGGTTTTTAAATATGAAAAGTTTATGTAACTAGAATCCTAGAATGGCCTAGGCTGGAAGGGACCTTAGAGATCATTTAATCCAACCTCCCTGTCGTGTGCACTGCACCATCCCAAGTCATGCCAGTGTCTTCTTAAATTATATGTTGTCTTACCCCTTTTTCCCCCATGCAAGTTCATAAGCTCCCAGGATGTTTCTGTTAGTAGTTATCAACATTCTTCTCACATGTAAGAGTACTGTTGTGCCTTTTTGTTAATACAAAATAAAAGGGCTGAAAATTGAGTAATTCTGGACTAGCTCTTCTCTTTCAGAGTATCTGAAAGAAGGATAATACCCAGATTATTAGTAAAATAAGCTTCAGATTTATCAACAGCTATGAGATACTTGTGTTGAAAAATAATTGTGTAATTCCTTCTCATTCCTGATTTCTCAATTAAAAAAATGTTTATAATTGTAATGTTTACTCCCTCAGTTTTTTGCTTTAATGCATTGTCTGTCTTACAGAGGGGAGTTTGCTCTTTGGCTCGATGGTGATCTCTACCATGGAAGAAGTCATTCGTGTAAAACATTTGGGAATCATACACTTTCTAAGCAAGAAGACTTCATTATTCAAGACATAGAAATATGGGCTTTTGAATGAGCATTTAACTATTTCTACAGGGTATTGTCCCAAACCTGACGTGAATCAGTACAGCTCAAAAATCCCTAGGAGCAATACAATGCACCATTTTATCGTTCTAGGTTTTTTTGTAAGTTTTCAGCATGGCCATCTAGTTATTTTTTTTAAATAACAGGTTTCGTTTTGTAATCTCACATCTGTAATGTACTGTCCTCCTTTTTCTAAACTGTAGACACTTTTACAAATTATAGACCATGTGGACTAAAAACTAACATGAGTTACTTCAAGCATTGCAGCCCACAGAGTTTTCTTATCCTCACTACACTTGCCTCCCAAGTTTCCCACACACGCCTTTCTGCAATCCTGCTAGGGGGCTGCTTCACTGAATATAGGTTATTATTTTTGTATGCAAATTAAGTCTATGAATGAAGTTGCCCTCTGAATCTATAGAAGAAGAAAGCTGTGTGTGGGTATTTGGCAGCGGTACAGCAGAGATTGGTCTGGACCAACGATGGATTAATTAATTCATATGGTGCCACAAAGAGATGGGGAGCCTGGCGTTCCCTCTTAACATGTACCAGTGCACATGTGGTGAAGTTAGAAGATATCCAAAGTCAACAGTGCCACTGTCTTGTTCATCATTCGTGTTTATAAAGCAGTCAGTTAATACATGTTCTAGCTGCATGCTGATTGTATTAAAGAGTGTTTTGCACATGCTGTTAATGATCTGCAGGTTTGGGACAAATACTGACAACGTGACTACTGAGCTACGTGGCAAGGACTTACAAAATAGCAAGGGAAATTAAGAACATGATAGTTCCACGAAACGAAATGACTGAAGCAGGCAAAACTCGGTGAACCATTTGTAGCTATAGCAGGGCATTAAAAGTACAGAAACAGATGCATCTTTCTTCAACATAAAATGTCAGATATATACTGTTCTACTGTTGTAGCCGTGTAGCACATCACCTCCAAGAATATAGCTTATTCCTGTCCAAAGACAAAAATAGTTGTGATGTTTTTGAGTGGGTCTATGTTGTAAATTTACAGTTAGCACCAGCTCTGAATAAAATGAGATAATGTACTATAGGTAGACAATATCGTAATTCAGTAGACTCGTGGAATATGCAAACTTACTGTCATGTGACCTCAAAAAAATGACAGGCTAGAATACAGTTCCAGTAGCTCTTGTCCACTTTTGTAGGAAAATTTATAAGCCATTGTGGCAATAACAGCTCAACAAAACTGTTTGTTTCAAAGCTTTTATTCTATGTTCTGCAAAAACAAAACCACAAAAAAACAAACAAAAAAATTGCTGTTAAGTGTGACAGTGACTGACTTTGTGCTGAAATTTCAGCTATTTCAGATGAACATTGTATATTATCTTGTAAATTAATGTTTAAAGTAGTTTTGTTATTATAGAAAAGTGTTGATTGACGGGTTGCTTTTCGCACTTTAAATTATTCTAGAAATGAAATAAAAGCCAAATGGGTTGGCTTAAGTAGATGTAGTTGTATATTATTTCAAAATATTTACATCTCTGGAAGGTTTTAAAAACTTATTTGAAGACAGCTTACTGCTATGGTAATGAGAAAGGGCAGATGTTTCATCTATAATATGCTAATGCTCCATATGAATAGAAATTCAGGGCTTTGTTTCCTGTCTCTATGTATAGCTCTTTATCCTTATTAGAACTTAGTACAATGTGTAGACTAAATGTTTACAAAATAAGGAACTGTAAATACATTGAAATGGCTTTTCTCCCCTTTGGTCTTCCACAGCAGTATTATTGTCTTTGTGGAGTTAAGACTGACTATTACAACAACAACAACAAAATCCTGTAATGGATTTTAAGTACTATAAGGTCACAGTGATGTATAGCAAATAAATCTAAATATATGTAAAAATAAACTTGAGTTGGAGTTTATTTAGGAGTTGAATTTTACTTTAAAGCACAAATGCTGATTAGTGCTGTTCATTTAATAACTTTACTGAATATATAGGATGTATTTGCTCATCTTTTGGGGGATTTTTGGTTTTTGAAAGCCCAGTGGGAAGTGGCGAGAGTAAAATATGCTATCTTCAGCCATTTTCAAGAGGAAAAAGGAAAAGATGTCTCAGATTATCCTTGCTGAGAAAACCCATAAGTTCAAATGCTTAGTCTCTATCCTAAGCTCATATTGCAAATAAAGTCTATGTTAGATTTTTAAATGCTTTATAAAGAATTATACTTTGAAGAATTACAGAAAAGCACAGAGAATCTTCAGTAGCTGAAGGTCTTTCAGTATTGGCCCAGTCTTGGAAAGGCACATGGGGAGGAAAAAAACAACCTGGAAGTCATGAAACAGGATAGTAAGCCAGTACATCGTGCTTGTATAAAGCCTGAATTAGCTATGCAGAGGAAAGTCATCTGAGTTAAAGTATAAATGACTGTGCTAACACAGTGATGTGACTAGCTGTGTAAAGGACCCAAAGAGAGTAATACATGTGTATTAATGAAAGACCATAACTTCTGTTCGCAAAAGGCGTAGTTAACTTCTGTATGACACACATAAGAGACTGTATAGATGAGAACAAAAGAGACTGTCTTGATATACCTCTTGCCTTCAATTCAGTATGAATATTCTGAAGTATGATTCCATCTTTCCTGTTAAGGTTTGCTTCTGTGACTGCAAAGAGTTGATGTTTGACATACGCTGAAGGCTTTCTGAGCTACCTTTTGAAAGAGTTTGATGCCATAGAACTCAGACTCAGAATATAGTTCTTGGATGTATTTATTGGCTAACTTGATGTTTTGCCTCATCTTCCAGGTCTAAATCTTATCTATGTTACTGCTTTTTTGTATAGTTTGCAAAAAAAATGTGGTTTCTCATGCATGGCTTGTGCTTGCATCCTTCTGCTCACCTATATTAGACTTTTTTTTTCTTTGGTATGGAAGTTAGCATGTCTACATAAAATCCAATCTTGGAAGAGGAGTAAAACCACTTATTTTCAAATTTAAAAAAAAAATCTTGATATGGATATTCCTCAGTAGGGGGGAATTCAAGTAGGACTTGAATCTTAAATCTCACTTTTATATTCTTGCTTTGTAGAGGAATGCTTTATCAGGATCTTTTGCTACCATCACAGGAATAGGGAGCTCGGTTAAGGGGACAAACCTCCACTCTTTCTCGCCTTAGGAGTACATGCTACTGCAATAGGGAAGAGCTACACTGTAGGGCTGGACCAGAGAGAGAAAGTCCAGCTGTATGAGGGATGTACACTTATCCTTAGTGTCGCATGTACAAACCACAGTGGTTGTGCTGGCTGTCCCACTGCAGCATCACCAGCGTAGGGTGATGTGGCAACAGGGCTGGCCAATACTTGTTCTGCGATCAGTGATGATCTTACACTTTCCACTGCAGCTAACTGCATTTCAGTAGCCTTTTTTTTTTATTTTTGTGGGTTTGGGTTTTTTAAAAAAAAAGAAAAAGAGCTGTAATACTGAACCCTGGCTGTACAGAATCATTTTAAAGAAGGAATTACTGCGCTGGACGAGAGAGCTGATTTCCAGTGGGTGGGATACACATCCAGTGAACCATCAACTTGCTTCAAGCCACAGCAGCAAGTATTGTAAGACTTGGAAAAAATACAAAGGTGTGAAAGTCAAATTTATTTCTTCTGATACAAATTCCATGCTGTCCCTTACCATGTTAGAAGGGGAGTAGCTAGTAGGTCGAGAGAGGTCCTCCTGCCCCTCTACTCTGCCCTGGTGGTGCCACATTTGGAATATTGTGTCCAGTTCTGGGCCCCTCAGCTCAAGAGAGACAGGGAACTGCTTGAGAGAGTCCAGCGCAGAGCCACAAAGATGATGAAGGGAGTGGAACATCTCCCTTAGGAGGAAAGGCTGAAGGAGCTGGGTCTCTTTAGCTTGGAGAAGAGGAGGCTGAGGGGTGATCTCGTAAATGTTTATAAATATGTCAAGGGGCAGTGTCAGGAGGATTGAGCCCAGGCTCTTCTCAGCGATGTCCAATGACAGGACAAGGGGCAATGGGTACAAGCTGGAACATAAAAGGTTCCAAAAAATATGAGAAAAAACTTTTTCACTGTGAGGGTGACAGAGCACTGGCACAGGCTGCCCAGGGAAGTTGTGGAGTCCCCTTCAAAACCCATCTGGACGTGTTCCTGTACGATCTACTGTAGGTGATCCTGTTCTGGCAGAGGGGGCTGGACTAGATGATCTTTCGAGGTCTCTTCCAACCCCTGACATTCTGTTATATTCCGAATGTACCTTTCATGCATAAATGTACCTCAGTTCCTACAGCGAGGAGATGAGTTTTGTGATACCAAGCAAGGAACTATGCTTTCCTGGCAAACTTCACAAGCCTCAGACAGGAAAGTGAGAGAGATACATTACTTAACAGAGGAAATCTGTTTAAAATAAAGCATTTGGAGGGCGAATACAGTATTTAAGAAAATCACATAAAATTGTAAACTACAACAAGTTGCTCGCCCATCCTCTGAAAGGTTAAAAGGTTTTATTTCTGAAGCAAATCAGAAATAGGAAAGCAAATTTTTATTTAAAATCTATGAATCATAGAATGGCCTAGACTGGAAGGGACCTTAGAGATCATTTTAATCCAGCCTCCCTGTCGCCAGGGACACCACCTCTCGACTAGATGGGGACATGGGGACCGAGCATAGGAATGTAAGAGTTAAAATGTAGTAGAGATTGCAATTTATGGATATTTTATGGACTACTTTTGTTCAGTTTTTTAATAATTCAGATTTACTTACCTACCTTGCATGCCTAAAATTGTCACGTCTTTATGTAAAAAACATTATAAAAACATATAAGCTACACAAAACACTTCCATACATTATAAATTATATCAATATTTAATATTTCTATTGCATGAAACCCTAAATACTTTTCACAGTTTCTAAGCTGAACTAAAGAAATGAAGACAAGGAGAGATTTAATGAGGTCTTGTGAGCTTGAAGGCTCGTCTTTTTTAGCCCTCAGATGTCAGTTGATCTAATGTTGCCTTTCCCTAAACTTGTAATCTTGCTTTTACCCTATATGATAAGTGGTAAGTATAAATGTCTGGGTGTTCCAATATGCAAGAAGACGTCATTGTTTCTATGATTCCATTAGCAGCAAAAGGAGGGTTAACCATCTTTTGTTGGGTATGGGGGGAAACAGGTGATTCTGTTCTGTGTTCTGTCAGCTAAATGAAATGTTGAGATACAAGTACAGTGTCACTGGTCTGCTCTGTTGCTGAATGTGTTTGAGTAAAAGTTGCAGAAGTTCAGTTCTCTCTATGTTTAATGAAGGAGAAAATGCAAAAGTAACCTATCTCCTTTGTCATACAGTTCAGCTGAGAAGTTTGCCCTGCAGCGTAGTCTGTCCTTGCCTGTCTTATCCTCAGTAATAGTATATGCATTAAATGGAACTGTTAAAGCCTACTCTTGTCCTCAGTGATTTCTAGTGGGCTTACAGGAGCCTGCAGAAAAGTCAAATGTCAATAATCTGTTGCTCACAAATACATAACATAGGTGTAGATATGTCTAAATTTCAGACATTAAGACTAGGTCAGGAGCAATTGGTGCCTTCAGTTCGAATGCTTAACTTGCCCTAATGAACTGGAGGAAGATGATTGCATTAGAGAATGCCAGGAGATTATTCAGTCCAAGTCAGGTGTCTGCCTCCCTGCATCGTATGGGGAAGAGCAGGAAAAATGCTAGAGCTAAATCTGCCAAGTTGTTGACAACAGTTTGCTGCCTTCCTTTAATGTAACGAATTCTTCATTAGAAGCAATGCTCAGCAAGTAGAAGACAGAGTAGAAGAGGCACTGCACCCTTCCATGTTGCTATCAAACAGGTAGAAATAAGTGGGGAAAAAAACAGAGTTACTCAGCAGTTCCTACAGGCTACGTTGTTGGCTCAAGGCCGAAGCCAGGAAGGGGTTTTTTTTATTCCTACTTCACCAGTACGTGCCTGTTTATGTCCAGGTGTTTCCCTGAAGGTGATGTAACAGATGGCATAGACTTCATATCAAAGCACAAGCTCTTATTACGTGCTGTAAACATGCAAAATATTCTGTGTTTGAGTGTTGCACTACAAAACTCTTATCACTTCTACTTCTTGGGTCAGTGAATGAAAGCAGATGCATATGATTTCTCATACAATGGTGAGGTGCTCTTGGGATTTAAGTTGTACGTCAGCATAACACTGAATAAAAGATCTGTGGTGAACTCCCTACTGTGTTGTCCTGTGGTAGGATGTGAGTTCTCATGAGCAGAAACACACAATTCCCTTAACATGTGCCTTTGGTGTGTATTCTTTGTGCAAGTATTTTGTACATAAGGACTGTTTTATTTCCACGTATTCTGAAATCTTGGTCTGGTGCTTTGGACAGAGAAGCCTTCGCAGGTAAGTATTTTAACTGCCTGGGGAAGGGGCAGTATACTTCTGTTTTGAAACAACTTATGTTTTACTTCATAGATACGCATGCCTATTTCTTCTCTAGTGTGTAGGAGGAATAACCCAAGAAATAATCAGTTAAGGGTTTTATTTATATTTCATGTATTCCTTTGACAACCAAATTTCCTTAAAACAATTTAGATGGCTGTAAAGGACATCATATAAAGGCATAAGAAGGTAAGAATATGCAGGTAAGTATTATGATATGTAAGTAGTATGCTTAGACGTCAGTTTTGCAGGTCAGCTTGAGTAGTCTGAGACCATTGTTAAACAAGTTCCACTGAATGCAGCTTATAGTTATTTTTTTTCTTCCTTAGATTCACAACATGTAACTGTGCCTAAAGTATTAATTATTTACATAGCCTTATGATAGACATAGTAATCAGTTCTTGTATCATTAACTTATAAAATATTTGATGTATTGATTCAATAGAGCTTCAAACTGGAGTACCTGTACTCTCATAATAAGATAGCAATGCTTGTTTTATCACAGAGATGAGATAGTCATACATCTTTTCTTCTGTAAGAAGATATTTGATCTTTCAGTTTGAAAGAATCTTATGGGGAAAAACCACACTTATTTTTGGTTATACAAATTACGTGCCCAGACATCTTGCTCCAAAACAAGTGCTTTTCATGTGAAGCGCCCCTTTTTACCAGGATAGCTGTTTTTACAGTAGTAGTTTACAGAAACAGCGATCTCTATAATCCAGTAAGCATTATAGACTTTACCGAGGTCTCAGGTGATACAAACAGGTTCAAGACCTAGAAGCCTTAGTTCATTACCGTTTGCTCCTCTTCAGCGTCACCTGGATTGAAATACATTATTTCAGTCACATCAGAATGGTTCAAATGGTAAATGCTATAGAATTAGGCCAGCATTCCTGTGTAGTATGAAACACCATTTTCCTTGAAAGTTAGTTGATTTTAATTACAAATGCTGTTTCTGTATCTTTTCTGACAGAGGTACATTTCAGTGGAAAATGCTGATTGTAGTCACATTGTTGCTATACACAACAGTATAAGTACCTGTTTTGTTTGTTTTTTTCACATTACTTTTCCCTGTGTTTATAAAAACCATATTTACATAGAGAGATGATACATTGCACAACATTGTGTAAGAGGTATTTCCTATGTAGCTGGCTATTCAAAAGCTTGTTGTGTTTTATATTCTATTGGGTGTTTTCTCTCCAGCATGAATAACTCTAAATATGAAACTATCTAATAAATTAGTTATATAAATACATTAAATATAAAACCTCATTTATAAAAGGATTTTGTCTTTATATGTGATATGTAAGAGAAAGCTGTGTTAATAGTTGCCACAAGATAATACTGCAGTTGTAGTTGCATATCCAAATTGTAACAGAAACAAGTGTGTTATCCTTGATTCTGTGTTTAAATAAAACTATTTTACATGCATTTAAATAAATTAATTGGGAAATAACTGCACAAGATCACTTTCACAAATTAAAAACTTGGTCTGAATTTCTACTGTAATTCAGCTTCTGATTTGTCATGGTTTATATTCCTGATACCCCAGTTTAAGTAGTTGGGAAGATCTTGAATGTAAGAACAAGTAAAAATTGGAACTAATTTATAGCTATAGATTACTATAGATTTTTATAATTAGCTGATTATATTCAATATAGATTTTTTTTCTTTTTTTTCCCACGTCCTAATTAACTGAAGTATCCTGCAAGCTCTCCTGGCACAGAGAAAAATCCATTTGGATGCGTGTGTTATCATACAGCAGTTAAAAATTACATATTTAGAAAAATGCTCAATGTCTTTTCTGTGTGGGTGCCTGGGGAGAATCTTGTATTCAAAATGTGCAAATGTTGATAGCAAGGGAGAAATGGAGGTTTTCCAAAACAAGTTGTTCTTGTTGTAGCACACTTATTTTAATAAGGTAATTATGACATTGTCATCCCTTCCTTGCCATAACATTTCTCCTTCAAAGTCCACCAACCCATGTTTCCTGGCTCTCATGAGAATCCCAACCACCTTATCCGAAATACGAACGTATCTCTCAAAGAGTTCCCCGAAAGTGACTTGGATCTTGCCGTCGCGCCGCGGCTTAGCCATTGATTCGATGATGAAGCACATGTCCCTAATCTCCCGGTGGATATGGGCCTCGGCTCTCTTGGCCCTTTCAGCAGTTTTGGTTCCTTCTTTTGGACGGCCGTAGCCTTCATCTCCTTTGTGCAGGCGTGTGGACATGGCCAGCTCATGGTCAAACTCCTCGCTGAAGGGATTCAGCTTCTGTGTCATGATGTGCTGGTCGGCCCATTCTTGCCACCTGTCCTTCAGGCTGTTGATGGGGCTGTGTTTCCTGCGGGACTGGGAGCGTGCTTCTTCGCTAAACCTGCTTGCGCTGCAAGAAACAAAAAAGGCGTTGGAGCTTTGCATGTCGTCATTTAATTACACGGCTCTGCTACTTACCTTTTCTCTTGACTTGGTTACCTTGCTTTTCCAGACGAGATGTGAACCACCAGGTGGCACGAGTTCACTACTTCTATATTAGTCCTTTGGGAGCTTTTAGTACTTGTCGCAGTTTGCATTCAAAAGCAAAGCTGCTTTCATGGCTTGATCTCATCTATGCTGCCATCCCCCAGCCTAGATTTGAGCCCAGTTTGACCAGCTTTTGCCCAGAATGTCTTAATTCTATATAGGAGTGAAACAGTATGTTGCTCTTTGCCCGCGCTTTCTATGCCTTTGGTCAGTCACGCAGCTCCCCATTTCTGCCTGCCTCGCATCCACCTGCCTTGATATGTGTGTGTGGTCTGGGTCCTCAGCTGTTCTTGACGGAGGAACAGAGGGTAGTGCCCACAAAAATCTGTCCCTTGTGATAGGTGTTGATGTTTACAACAACACAAAAAACCTGATAAGAGTGCAGTAGCTCTGCCTATGCTTATTTATTTTAAGTATGGTTCTGAACAAGTATTGAAGTCCAGAATTCACATTTCCACTGGCAGGGTACAAGCCTGAAGGAAACTTAGGGCTACTAAGATTTCTATCAAGGTCAAAGGATGATACTGATTTATTATTCCTTTTGTGTGCGTGCGTGTGTGTGTGTGTGTGCGCGTGTGTGTAGCAGCATCATATTGCAGACAGATTGCTGATGCGCTTTCCTCTAGTGGCCAATCTCACGTGTTGTGGAGGAGCTATAGATAGTCTGAGCTAGTCTTTGTGCTGTCCACATCCTGTCATTATGTCTGTACAGAGCTCGGCTAGGGAGTATGTTGTGCAGTGCCAAAGTAATTTGTTTTCTAATAATACTTTTACTCCCCAGAAGGCTGCTCAGAAAGCTCCCCAGTAATGTCAGACGAATATTAATGGTAATACCAAAGAATAAAAATACAGTTAGAAAAACAGTACAAGGGACTGCAAACCTGCAGAAAATTTTTATTCCCTGCTGTTTGGCCATTGTGTTGTTTTCTACTAAGCTTGTTCAAAGAGAAAATAAGAGTGATAGACGTTCCCAGTTCAGGTCTGGGCACCATAAGGATGCCAGTACTGGGCAGCACTAGAACAAGAAGTGTAGGCGATTAGTGCCAGGGGTAGAAGAAGGAGTAGGGGAGCAGGACCAGTCTTTTAGCTGTGGAGTTGATATTAGCTTCGCTTAGCTCTGGTAAGAAACTATTTAAAAGTCTCCAAAATACTTTTCCCTGTCAACACAGTGAAAAGCATCAGAAGAACTGAGCATGTAGTCTTGCCAAATAATGTACCTTGCACCTTTCTTCTGTGGTGTGACTGCAGAGCATCATAAGAGTAGGAAGCATGTATGTAGCTGTGGTTTTGTGTGTGTGATTAGCAGGTTGGTGTTGACAAGGAAAGCATTAAAATATATCACTGGTGTAAAGGTAAACCATTTTGTTTTCCAATGATAAACCAAATTCTTCTCTATAGAAGATGTTGCTAAACAGAGGAAGGAAAAGCTGTGATCATTCACCTCTTCCCCTTCATTACCCAGAGGAATTGTGGGCATGAGGTTTGGTTGGGCAAAGCAATTCATCTCCTGAAACCTATGGATCTCCCAAAGGCCATAGAAACACTGTGCCAGTGCCATCTGAACTCCAGATGAAGTTTGGATTGATTGCTTCCCTAACTCTTAATGGAGGAAGGTATCAGTGAAAGCAGGGAGAAAACCCTAAGTGAATCAAAATTGCCTGGATGAAATGATATCAACAGTCTCAGTGGAGCTGAAGAGTAGATACCATCATGGAGGGCTTATCCTTCAGCCACTGCCAGCTCTTCCCCCTTCTCTCTGAGGACCATGACCCCTGAGAATGCCCTGGAGCTTCAATACAGCGGGTTGAGAAGAAAGAAGACAGCGAGTGAGATAGCATAACTCTGTAAAGCCTTTGTTACCTCTTTTTTTATTTAACAATTTAACAAGTGTTCTCTCCTTTTTCTACTCAAACCCCTTTAATTCTCTTTTCTAGCTGAATGCTGTTATCACCTTCCTTATCTGAATCATCTCAGTGGTTGAGGAAAACACCATCTTGATCCACCCTTTTCCTTTGATTGTGCCCTGAGTAGTTTGGAAAAACCTTAATGTTATTATCTCTTTTTTTAAAGACATCTTCTAATTTCACTGGTGGCTGAAGTGCAATTTTCCCCATTGTCTAGCTTAGTGCAGTAGACTTCATACACGTAGAAGCATTTTTTCATGTTTATACCACATCTAGACAATGGATTGTGGGTTTGAAGCAAAGGTTGTGAATGTTAACCCACTGTAAAATGTTTTACCTGTAATGGCTATTTGAGTTAACCTGTTAACCAGAATGGTCACGCTAAATGCATTCTGAACTTCCAGGAGGACAGTGCCCATTTCACAGAATCACAGAATTGCTGAGGCTGGAAAAGCCCTCTGAGATCATCAAGTCCAGCCCATGACCCAACACCATCACATCGACCTGACCAGGGCACTAAGTGCCACATCCAGCCTCTCTTTAAACACCTCCAGGGACGGTGACTCCACCACTTCCCTGGGCAGTGCATCCCAATATCTGACCACGTTCCTTCTGATCCCTTCTGCAGAGAATGGGTATGGATCCCATTTTAATGTTTTGAGTTTCATATCACTTGATATGCAACTTGAGTTGCATCCCTTTTGGCTTCTCAGCAAGAATGAAATAGTTTTTTGCCTGCCTATAGAAGTTACTGTACATTCTGCTAAGGAAAGAACATTATTCCAGCAAATATTGCAGCTGGAAATGATGAAGGTGCTGATGTGAGGGGAAAAATACTGGCACTAGTGCTTTTTTTCTGGAACATAGAAAGGAAAATGGGAGATTTGCTTTAACAATCATCCACTTCTGGCCTTTTTGAAGAAGATTAAGTCACACTGAAAGGTTCATAAAAGCAGCAGGCTGAAATAAGGTATTCTGAGGCTATGAAATAAATTTTAAAAAATTAGTAGTTAAAAGATCCAGTCCTGATAACAGCACTATAAACACAGAAAATTACTTTTGTGTCAAATTTCAGTGGAAGAAAGAGCTGTAAGTAACATAGAGGGTGTTCTTTCAATCATTTGCACCTTCATAAATATGACTAGGCTTGGGGGGTTTTTCTAGGTAGCAGCACTAAAATTCGACACCTGGAGAAGAGTTTAACAGGAAGATAGATAACCGTGTTTCTACTATAGCATTTTTAAAAGTACACAATTTATTTTAATTGAGATTATTCACAGGCAATATCTGCTGGAATGTATCTTCTTTCCCCACCATTCATGTGAAAACTTTGACTTCTTGTCAAAGGACCATGCACACATACAGTCTCTCCCAAAAGCGAGGGTCACAAACCTTCAAGCTCTGGATTGCAGGAGAACTATTTTTTTCATTTTGGTTAGTAACTATTTTTTCCTTGTGGGAGATGACTGGTTAGCTGTACAGCAAAACATCATTCTAATCTAAAATTTAGAAGTTAGAATAGCTGTGTATGCTAAAAAGTACCTGGATGGTTGAAATCTGTGACTACATTACTCGTAGTCTAACGGTGGTCATGGTAAATGTTCCTCAGTGATGTAAAACCTGAGCAGTAGGAGTGGTAGACCCTGCCTGCCTTTTTGCTGAAGCATCACAAGGTCTATTTTGGCATTCGCATGCCTCCTCCTGCTGCTTATGATAGTATACCCATAGAGAGACTTTGCAATTGAAGAAATTGTTGATGATTCTTTGACTTGAAATCCAAATCCATGGGAAGCTTCCAAAAAGGAGCAGGGAACTCAGCTTTTGTTAAGATGTATCTAAAGGTAATTCCTGCAATGTCTATTTTGGACTTTCTTTGCAAATTACTTCTTAAGAACATGTGCAATTTATACTAAGCAAAATAATTGACAAGTATTTGGAAATATTAAAGTACATTACTTTAGACTTTGCATCAGATGAAATAAATGAATAGCTATGGGCTCTTGATGAGGTGAAAGGTTTTAATCTGAAATTTAGACTAGAGCATTAAGAAGTAAGTAGGCATTTTGATGACCCAGTAAATCCAGAAAATTCAATATCATTAACATTTCCCAGATATAACTTCTCATGTCTATTAAGTATATAGCACAGAACCTAAGGGTATAGTCAGATAACTTAGAACGGAGAGATATATGAAAGAATGTCTGAATTTTTTTTTTTCCTTCAAGAGTAATAGTTTTTTGATCATTTCCTGCTAATTTTATTTTCCCCTTCTTCATCATGAAAACCTGTACACATCTCTGGCTCTGCTGACCATTTATGTTACTGTAATAAAGGTGTTTTACTTACAAAGACAGTGCAGGTCGTTTAATCCTCACAGCCATCACCTCTTGATCAGTGTCTTCTTGCTCAAGTTTGTCCTCTGCTTCCCCGTAGCCACTGTCTTCTGCATCCAGGCTGTCATCACGACACCTAAGCAGCAGCTCTTCCTTAGCCCCCTCTTTGTCCGCTTCTTCCATCTGTTTCCAGCCCTTGGTCAGCTCTGATACCATGTTTGAACACTTTCTTCTTATAGTTGGAGATAATTTGCCACAAAGAATTTTGTCAATAGCATTTGATTCTTCTTTGAGCTTGGTCATCTCTGAGCTATTATTGTTATTCTCGTATCTTCCACTGAGGAGGCTCACATCACCTCCTCGTTCGTAGGCTTTGCTTACAACTGTTTTGGTCACCTCTTTGCTTTTAATGCTGAACTTTTTGAGGGCTTCATCTGATTCACGTGCATTTTTTTCCACATCTCTTAATGTCATTGATTCCTTTGCAGAGGATTTTTCATCATCTTTTCCTGGTTCCCTCTTGACAGATGGAATAGGACATTTTTCAAAGGGTCTTTCTTCTGTAAGCTGAGGTTTTGAGTCTTCTGCAGAGGGGGCCCATCCAGAGGGCTCTTGGGCTTGCTTTACATGGTGGTCAGATGCCCACTGCTGCCAGCCTTTTGCCAAGCTGAAGACTAGGCTGGCCATTCGGATCTTGTGGACAGCTCTTTTCGCAGGAGTAGTGCTCGTCTTTTCGTCAGGAGCCATGTTGCTGTCTGCTGCCATGCTGCCTTTCCCCCTTCTTATGCTAAGCACCTTCTGAATGAACTTCCTGAAGTGAATAATGTCCCCCGAAGAGAGCTACAGAGATTTAAATAGAAGCAGGAGCGGTTTGTGCCCATGGAAACTATGTGAAACACTTCTCACAAAGATATAGTATCCTCACTATTACGGAGGTCTTTTTTTAAAACGCAGGATTGCATTTCATCATGGCAGATGAATGATGCATGATGTAAACAGGATGACACAGACCTGCACTGGAAATAGTGGGAAAGTAACAGCTCCTTCAGTCTCCCTTCCCTGGGACTGCTCAGTTCTCAATTTGTTGGCAAGGATCTTGCTCTTCTGGAAGTGCAGAACTTGGGTTAGAGACATTGAACGGTGTCTGAAACTGCTAAATGTGAAATGCTGTCAGTCACTGGCAACTTTGGCCAGAACAGAGAAACCCTCGTCAGCACGAGCAAATAGTGGCCTTCATCATGGTGTGTAAAGCCCAAAGCAGGCTATGAATGAGACATTTTTAGATGCATTTTCTAAAACGACACCAGGCGATTTCTTCTTATTGCTCATATGTCCAAGGAAATGAAGGTTTGTTAATTTTTTAAAAGGTATTTATGTGCTCTGTTCTCAGTCATTATCTATTAATGTCCATCTATTCAGAAAGTACCTTCAGGGGGGTCAGGGAACACTATCGTGTTTGGTGTTAGTGCTAGGGATGAGAGAATATCTAGTCTAGGGATTAACATAGTAAGTCTGACTTGATCAGATAGATGAACGATCGCCTAGCTTAGGATTTTGAAAAAAAACTCTACTTAATTTCTGACTGCTTTTCAAGAAAGTTGCCTATCAACTTATTTTTACCTGTGTATTATTTCCAGCACAATTATGTTTGCTATGTACAGTAGAGAAAACATCAGATTTCCTAGGAAAATCTGTGATTTCTTCATTCCACAGGACTTCCACGAGTTTGTTCATGTTTGAATTTGTAAAATGAATTGATACATCAGTTGTTACATAGTAATAAACAGACATTTTCTGAAGTACAGTCCTATGGGATCTTGTTTCTTAGTATAATATTTCTTAAATAGGAATGGAAAATTTTTCCATCCATCATACCTTGCAGTTTACAGGATGACCTGTGGCACTTGCCATGTGCACACTGAGGCTCACTGAACTTCAAGGAATTCTGTTGGCTTCATTAGCATTACACCAGAGATAAATATAAACTCTTAGTACTCTGCCTTTTTCTCCTCTCTCTGTTAAAGGCCGGGCTGTTTCAAGTAGGTTAGATCATAGCTAGGACTCATTTAATAATATAAGACTATATCATACCTTTGACTTGTAGACAGAAGTTCTCATTAATCTGTGGGTCATTTCCTCTTCAAAACTGATGACATAGTGTAAGTTAGTCTGGCTGTTAGGTATTTACTCATACTTTTATTTTAGAAAGCAACGTGTCACCTCTGTGTACTGTACAATCTCAGCTACAGCATTGTGAGGTGAATTGATGGAACTTGGTAAAGAATCATGTTAGCCAACATTTATTCTGGTGGCATTTTAAGGCTAATCAGGAATGGGAGCTTCTTGTGTTTAAAAAGTATAATGGTGTGTGTTCCCTAATATACAAGTAAGACGTGAGTGCAAGAAGACAATAACGCACACGCAGAATAGCACTATGACACCAGCTCATTATATTATTGCTTGTGATTTCTTGGATATAAGGGTGGCCAATGCTTTAGAAATGAGCTAGAAAGGCTGTTTGGAGCTTTGGAAATGAGCTGAAAGCTAAACACTGAGGTATGGTGTGAGGCCAGGGAAGGACTGCAGTGAAACTCTACTGACTGTGGAAGGATGATCATGGAGCGTAAGGCCAGTAGGGACCCCTGCTTTAAGGTAGGGTCAGCTCCACCTGTATATGTCCAGGTTCCCTGTTCTACCTCTTCTTACAGATTGCCAGCAGTAGATGATCTGCACTCTGCTTAAGCAATCTGTTCCAGTGGTTAACTGACTTAACTGAAACCTCTTCTGTTGTCTAACATCCACCTTTGTCACAGCTCGTTAAGCCTCTCTCACTGATGAGAAGAGACAAATCCTACACTTTGAGGCATCCTTTTTTTGTGAAGATGGCTGTATTCCTCCTTAGACTTCTAAACAACCCCACTTCTTCCCAACTTTTCTTGTGTTTTCATAATATTTGATCACGCTTTTGCCAGCGTGCTCCATGCTAGCTCCACATCTTTCTTCAAGTGTGGTGCCCAAACCAGGAATGGTATTCCGGTTTAAGCTTGCCCATAGTGTGGAAAAGGAACAGATGTTTTGTATGTTGTGCTCCTGGTTAATTTTCTAATTGTAATCCCCAAAAGTTTCCAAAGATTTTCCTGCTAAATGTCTACTTGTATTCACAGAATGGACTGTCCCTTCATATGTGACCATCTTTGTTGTTCTTAGATTGGGTTCTAAATCGTTCATATAACCTTTTCAATTTGATTTTTAATACTTGTTCCAGTGTTTCTGCAGTTCAATTCATGTTTCATAAATGTTCTGTCTCTTCCACTTTTGAACTCATAAATGAAAACAGCAAGTAAAGTAGACTCAGTTAATAAGGACATTCAGTTTGATAGATAAATATTACTATTTATTTTCATATGTTTTTCCAGTTAATTTTTTTGCTATTCAAATTTAGCACATGAGATCAAAATAAAAATCCTGATTAATATCAACATGTGTAGCATCTGGTGCTCTTGCCATCTTTAGAGGTTGAAACAGATGACCTCCGGCAATCCCGTCCAACATCAACTATTCTGTGATCTTCCAAAGCCTGCAACTTTACTGTAAAAAAGAACTGAGATTGGTTTAATATAATTTGTCAAATCAAAATTGCTTGTAACTGTCCTTGTTACAAAGGCCTTTGCTAGGTTTATTACTGCAATTACTGTTGAGGTTCTTGGACATTTTTACTCTCATATAGTCATTGTGAGCAGTTGTGTTGAAATTCGTGGCACTAAAAAAGAATTATGTTCCTGAGGAATGTTTGGAAATTGCAGCACAAAGAGCTTGTTAATAAAGAGACTTTTTCTTTTGTAATGGATTTGACCTTGGTATACCTGATCATAGTCCCATGATCATGTTTAGATAAATAAAAATGAAAAGTTACAGACTAATGAAAAGAATCAAGTTTACAGATCTAAACTGCTGTTAAATCCACGTTAAACAACAATATGTTACATAAAAGTTTAGTTTAAATTGGTCACTATTTTGAGATCAAGTTATAACATCACAGAGTTGTCCAAAGTGACAGTGAAATTTTAAGATAAGTATTCTGAAGATAACTAAATTTATGATGCTTAATTTTAGGATGTGCAGTAATGTTGCCTTGGAAGTGTTGGATGGTGCCTTATTTTATATGGTGATGTTAATCATAAAAAAAGTATAAATAATGTCTGAGTCATCCAGTCAGATTCTTACTTTAAGGGTTACTTACTTTACAAATGTTTTACTGCACTAAGAGTAGCATTTATTACTTCATGGTTTTTATTCTTAGTGGAATAATAGGCCAAGGCTACACCTAAGTTTCTGTGCCTTACATCTAGTGGCACTTCTAAAAGCTGATAGAGAACTCTTAGGGTGCAGGTATGTTTTAGTCTGAGCCTGGACCATGTTTTCTGTGTCTTCCATATCTCAGAAGGTCACAAGATAAACCAATGCAAGGCTTGGTGAGAGTGACTGTGTCATGGACTTTCAGAAGATCTAAAACTACACTTGAAGTCAGAGCTGAGGGACCATTCCTTGCAGAAGAAATTGGAGCAAGTAAATAGATGAGCAGGCTTGACACTTAGGTTGAAAGTTGTAAACTCCCTTCTCCTCGCCCCTGTCTGCCTACAGTTCTGGGATTTAATCTCTGACACCTTAAGACAAGTCTGCACATGTTCCTATGACCTTGTTGCTGCTTTTGGAATGCTGCATTTCACTTAATACCTGTTAATACCTTCCTGAAGGACGAGCTGAGTGGCTGCCAATACCAATGTTAAATGTTGGGATGCTTTTATTCTGTGGGGCCTTTTTTCCTGGGTGTATTATTCTCTATACTTACATACTATTTAAAATCCTATCTTTTCTCTCATGCTGTGGAATATTAACAGTCTTTGGAAGACCAGTTTGTCATGATTTTTTTTTTTACCCTTCATCCATTACTTTACCCTTCATCCATCACTTTGCCTTATCAGACATTGATATAAGTTATTCAATGTTTTTGATGCCTTAAAACAATTTTCAATCAATTTAAGTGTATGAAAGATGCTGTCTTCCTCCTCAGAGTTAGTGGCGATTAACGAGAACAAGCTGTGTTTCATGGTAAAGTATAAGCAGTTATCATTATTAATAGAAACCTCAAGACTGAACTTTCTTTTCATCATGACACTTTTAAAGTACATTGTGTCAGAGCATCATACCTTGCCAGTGATCACAGGAAACCTAAGCAAAGGATTAGACTTGTGGATTTCCTTATTTTTAGAGTTCCTGTCAAACATATGACTTGTAACAACAGTAATGAGCAAGTGTGTCTCACTCAGTGAGCAGTTCCATGTACAATCCTCGTGCCTGAGTTCTAAGAAACGGACTGATGCTGAGCCTTTGGACTGGGTCCTCTCCAGCCATTAGCAGAAAGCATCTATGCATTCAGGGTGCAGCTTCTTGTGTTTGGATCCTATATATAACCATATCTCTATTTGTGGGTCTTTTTTCTGAAATTCTGTTGTACTGAGAAAATTATCCCTGTGTAATTAACAGGGAATCTTGGATCTGCATTTGATTATGTGTCATTTCAGGATTCAACTATATGAGAGACAGGGGCTTATCCATGACCTATGATGACAGCTCTGCTTTGTAAACAAAAAATACCAGACCCAACAAAATGCTAGGAAAACCTACTATCCAGCAGCAGTAGCTAAAGCTAATGAATTGTAGCACATAGCTCCAGAGCTCCTCTGACTGTAGGTGAGAAGGGCCAGATGCAAGCCAGCCAAATAACAGAAAATAGCCCTGTAGAATTTGTTTGAAGATGAGAAATCTGCATAATTTTTCACCACAGTCTGGTAGAGAGACCTGGCTGTTAGAGCTGAGACAAACCCAACTCAGGATGCAGAGATGCACCCGTGTATCTTCAAGTTCCTATACAAGCCCTGCTGCTGAAGTGACAAAACTCTTTGCTGTCTTGAATATCTTACACCTCTAAAGTTGTCTTCACTTTACAGGAGAAGAAAACTAAGATGAGGATGTAAAGCCTTAGAGCACTTTGGCACTCTCTTCCTACTTTTGCATATAGTGTCCACTGCTTCTATTAGGGCTTAGATGCCTCCAATCCATGCAGTTTAATCAAATTTATACAGAAAAGACAGCAGAAGTAAGGACAGATGCTTTTAGTCCCGTTGTACCTTCAAGCGTAAATACATCTTTTATCCGAATATCTGTAGGAACAGAAACACAGAACAAGTTAATGAAGCAGTTTCATTTAAAAGCATAAGAAAACATTTGCAGGAAATCGTTTGCATTAGGCATTCTCTTCTATTTGCATTATAAGGGTATTTCATGAAAACAAGATAGCTTTTAAAAGAGACCTACAAATATGTTGCTATTCAAGTTTTTATTGATCTTATCTCCTTGTCAGTAAACAGTTATGTTTTTCTGATAAGATCATTATTTAATATTACGAGCAATTTAATTTTGCAGTTCCAACTTGCTGACGTATCTTAGCATACAGTTTACCAAGAAACAGTTTTATGGCTTTGAGAACATGTTACGATAGGCTGCCATTGAAACCTGTCCCTAAGCAGAACATTGAATACGAGGAATTTAAAGTGTTCGCATAACTTTGCAATATGAGATGGATGGGAGCCATACCAGAATATGAGAACCTGAAATCAGACACCTAGATGTAATACGATAAATGATAAATGTATCTGAAACATCTACAAGAAAGAATAATACGTAAAAAAAAAAATCAACCAAAACAAAAAACCCCACAGTTCTATATAGGCAAAAGATGTTACGAAACCAAGGATAAGAGATCCAATCAAATCTCCATCTTCAAGTCATTAATAAGGCAGTGTTTCTATGCATTATGATTTTCAGTTTTTTTCTGTTAAAATTAATTGCATATTTCTGTTTATTGCTGCTGCTCAAATTTCAAGGTGACAAATCTGAGATAAAAGAAGAATTTTCATTTTTCTAAATTTTTTTCTTTTCAGAGATGATGTCTTCTGGTTAATTGTTTCATTATTTGATTTAAAGTGTTGTAACTCAGAACAAGACTCAGAATGGAGGAAACAGCCTATCTCAGTATATTTTCAGTATTTCATTGGGAGGTTTTTTAATAGGCACCAGGGGAAATACCTTGAATTAGGAAAACCTGCCATTTTAAAAAAATCTATCAATTGCCTAAGGCAATTAGCTTATTTTTAACGCCTTAGTCAAAATCATACTCAGCTCTGTTGTTATTCCATATCCTTAAAGGTCCTGACACAAATGCTTGTTTGAAGCAAGTGACATTATGGCCTAGATTTGGAGGCATCTGCGGTAGAAAGCAGAAATCCTCTCGACTAAGTTCCTCGTGACGTTCCTCATAGTACGGGGGATCTCGTTTTAAACATGATACTGGCAGACCGAAGCTGTAAACCGTGGCTATGATTCTTGACCTTTGGGTAATGCAAACGACGTCTCCCAAGTGCCATCGGCTCTGCCTGCTCCCCCCACTATCGCATTCCACGGCAGCAGGCAGGACATACCGTTATTTATTAGTTCTCGCTTAACCACCAACTGCTTTAACAGCGTGCAGCTGTGTTATTGTTAGTAGAGGTGGACCCTCAGCTCTGCTTGTCTTTAACCGAGCGAAAGTCCCGTGGCCAGTCTTCGGGAGGAGCGCTGCTCTGTCAAGTGAGCCCGGTTGACATTAGGTGTCAAGAAGTGAGTGATGGGAATTGCCAGGAGACCAGGTGGTATTTACACTGTCGTATGGGTATTTCCTTGGCTCGCGACTGGGCTTCAGTTGCCAGTGAAATGAGAGCTGAGATTCCCAAGGCTCTTTTGGGGTTAGTTTTGATCAAAAACTTCAAAAACATGTTAGATTAAGTTACACAACTACCTCATTTTTAAACTCCTCTTCAGATGTCTGCCTTGTTTCTTACATTGCGTGATAGTAATTAATGAGCCATGATTAAGATGTTAAATTCTGTGCAAGAAAGAGGTGATAGAGGAGTGGGATCTTGAGGACTATACCCCACGGGCATTATTTTAAACCACTTATCATCTCTTTTGCAGTATGGAAGCAAACTACTCTTTCCTCTTGGACACAGGGATACCTAATTGCTGGTAGCAGCACCTATACTGGAATGAACTGATCTGGGAGGGGTCACAGGTATGGCAACTCAATTTTCTCCTCACCTTGGTGTGCTAATTGTGTGGCTTCCTCATATTCTGCTAAAGCACATGGACAGCTATGCTTAGTAATCCAGTGGATGATTTAGTGATTTAAAATATGGATCAGTGTTTTGAACAGAGATTTGGAGGGAAAAATAGACTTAAGACCCCCTTGTCTTGACTGAACCAAGTCAAATTCCATCACAAGTGGCATCACCCATTTGAGCACAAAAAAGTTGAGGAGATGCTGAGTTTTCAAGAGTGGCTTCTGTTTTTTGAAAATGTGTGATCGGCTTGAGATGTTTTGCTTCTCAGGTGGGTAAACTGTTTCTAGCTCTTACTGGGCCTTTCTAGCTCATTCCCTGCATTACCAGTCCCTGCTGACTTAATGCAGTGTTTCATATCTCAGGAGATGGTTAAGAATAGAATTTGACTGAATGATAATAAATTCAGTATTATTTAACAGCCCTAGAATGCAACCTCAGCTTTTCTAGATCTTTTCTTAAAATAAAGGGACAGAGGAATCATACGTTTACATTTGAAGCGTGTTATTGAACTCATATCACTTGACTGTATATGGTAATTTTGGAGGTACTGAGTTTGCTTTTTTTCTCTGTGGAGCTTGTTAAGGTTTGTGGCAGAGGCCAATGGATCTGTCCCTGAGGGCTTAACAGGCTTTCCAATAGCAGAAACTTAAGTCAGATGCAAGCAATCTATTTTTGCTCTTTTCTTAGCCACGATTGCCAATAAATATTTTTGCTGCAATTGCTACACTATATCAATATTGGTCTTTATTTCTCTCTTGATATTTCTCTTCACATAGTGATTTATAAAATTCCAGCTTTACTCAGGAAAGAAACTGAAAGCAACTTGGAGATTTTGAGTGATTAGAGAGAAGTAATAAAGATAAAAGACTTCTTGTCATGCATTTTGACACCCACAAGGAATTGCACAAGAAGCATTTCAGTGAGCGGAATCCACAGGCAAAGGCTGGCACGAGGCATCACATGGAGATGGGATGCCCATCTCTTTTAAGGGTTTTCGTATTTTGAGAGTGGAACAATAAAAAGGGCAAGGTTTAGTTAAAGAGCCAGGGCTACAAAATTCCATGTGTTTGACAACCAGTTTAGGAAAAACCCTTAGCAGGAAGTTGCTGCTGTGTGTGCATTAAAATTACAATAAAAATAGTTGGATGTAGGAAGAACATTTCTCATTGTCATTGTTTTGGAGGTGCTGATTGCAAGCCTTCAAAGGCACTTTCTCATGAGATTCATGATGGAGATATTTGAGGGAAGCCTTGTGCTGTGGTGAACTTGGCTTAGTCTAGCTCCTACCTCTCCACCTCTGTTACCGCTTTCCCCCATGTTGATCTCTCATGAAGTGTACAGCCTCTGGCCTCCTTGTGCAGGGTTGTGCTGGTGGGCCTGGGTCTGTGCAGAGGCCGGCATCAGGATCAGAGTCCATGGTGTGAAGCACTGAAGGTTTTTCAAGAGCATCATGGGAAGAGCCAGGTACCCAGAGCAGGGGTCCACAACTGGCCAGCTGAGAGGATTAAGGGGGGGGAAGACATTTTTCTATTGAATAGTCATGAGAATTTTTTATTTTGACCTGTTTACTAGGAATAATAACTAACAGTGAATAAAGTTGGTTAACAATACAGCAGAACTTCTAAAGGAAGTCATGACTGAGCATGACTTTATCTAATTTTATGTAACTTTATGCAGTCTTCAGGAAATAATTATACTGAGTCATTGCAACTTGCTACTTTTGTGCTGTTTCCTTTAGTTTGGGATGGTTCATCAACAGACCCAGCAGATCAATAACCTGGCTTTGAGACAGGTGTGACCAGCAAAATTTTGGGTTTTTTGATCATAGATTGCTCTACACGACCAGAGAAAAGGATGTTTGTGCAAGAGTTAGCAGGGGTCATTGAAAGAGCTTTAAAGGGAAAGGGATAAAATGAACTGAGGCATATTTAATGTTTTGTACAGAAAGCAGTCCAAACCTAGGAAATTCTGAAAGAATCAGATTCTTATATCTATTGCTGCTGATAAAGGCTTGTATATGGGGAGTCACAACAATACCAGTGAGATTTCAGGCAAGAAAAGTGACCATTATCTGATATAATGAAAAGTAGTGCCCTGTCAGAAGATGAAAACCCCCTGGTATTTTATCTGAACAAAACAGGCAGTATAGACAACTACAGACAAGTCCATGTTATCAGGACTAAGGGGTATGGATGAGCATGGACAAATCACAGGATGCAGGACATAGAAATGAATTCACAACCCTGAAAGGTTCGTGGCAGCCCAGGCTGGAAGTGTAGAGCTAAATGATGACATGGATGAATGTACATATCACATGCTCATGAAAGGGTAAACAAACATTGTGCAATCATCCAAATAAATCTGAATGGTATTAAACAAAAATGAGGGTAGATTTTTTACTAGATATAAGGAAGAAATTTTTTACAATGAGGGTGGTAAAACACTGGAAGAGGTTGCCCAGAGAGACAGTAGAAACTCCATCCCTGGAAACATTCAAGGTCAAGTTGGATGGGGCTCTGAGCAACCTAGTTAAAGATACTCTAGTTGAAGATGTCCCTACTCATTGCAGTGGGAATTGTACTAGATGACCTTTCTGTCCAACCCAAAGCATTCTATGACTCTATGAATATAAGATCAATGTTTTCTTGAGTGCTGGATGGATTTTCCCTGTTGACAACATAATACATATTACTAAGTCAGTTTTAGCGAAGTGTTATTCCAGTTCACTGAGAAACTGCTAACTTTAAAGTAATTGAGAATAACAATGGCAAAAGTTTTAAAAGTACCTTTCTGACCCTGAAAATCAGAGGACCATCAATGTATCCCAAGTTATTTTTGGAAATATATTTGGAAATTACAGAAGTTAGCTTCTGCCCACTCCATTCCAACACAATCTTGTCTGTCTTTACTATCATGAATAATCTGGAGCATTCTCCATAGGGCACATGAATACATGGCTAACTTTGGGAGGATTTTCATCAAAATGAAGCTCTTTGATCAAAGATCGCTTAGGCACTCCTATAATGGAAATGCAGTGTCTTCATTTGGACAGGATCTGTAAGCCTGTGAAGCTTTGAAGTAATAGCCAGCACACTTCTCTGCCAAATTAACCCCTCATTTTGCTTTAGAAGGTTTTCACCATCTGTGACTTTAGGAGAGATCAAACAGGAAGGGTCCTGTTACTACTTTAACCATGACACTAGGGGTTGCAGAAAGAATAGTGACAGGATTAAGACACAAACATCAATCCAGATCTTTCTTGCTGGAGAAAATTGGTCAAAAATGTTCGCCCATTAATGAATGGTGTGAGTCACTTCTGTGTAAGCATGGAGCTACAACCTCCCTCTTTTTCCACGCTGGTATTGCCTTTTCGTTCTTATGCTTGATATGTTCCATGTACAGCTTAGCTCTTTTCTCTGCCCTCTCCCTGGAAGTGTTCAAGGCCAGGCTGGGTGGGACTTTGAACAGTCTGGTCTAGTGGGAGGTGTCCCCGCCCATGGCAGGGGGATTAGAACTGAATGAAATTAAGGTACTTTCCAACCCAAACCATTCTAATGCTCTATGATTCTAAACCTCACCTGCTTTCTAAACAAGGGGTTTCTCCACTAATCCAGTCAGGACTACTTCATAGAATTGCATGACTGCTCTTGGCTTGTATGGCTATATGCTTTGCTGAGTAAAAAACTAGTTAGATGGCTGAGTCCAATGGAGTTAAATCCAGTTGGCAGACAGTCACGAGTGGTGTCCCCCAGGGCTCAGTACTGGGCCCAGTCCTGTTTAATATTTTTATCCATGGTTTAGATGAGAGGATAGAGTGCATCCTTAGTAAGTTTGCAGATGACACCAAGCTGAGTGGCAGTGTTGATCTGCTTGAGGGTAGCGAGGCTCTACAGAGGAGTCTAGACAGGCTGGATCGCTAGGCCAAGGCCAATTTCATGAGTTTCAATCAGGCCAAATGCTAGATCCTGCACTTCAGCCACAACAAACCCCAGCAGTTCTACAGTCTTGGGGCAGAGTGGCTGGGGGGAGGGGCAGAAATAAGGATCCTGCACTTCAGCCACAACAAACCCCAGCAGTTCTACAGGCTTGGGGAAGAGTGGCTGGAGAGCTGCCAAGCAGAGAGAGACCTGGGGGTGTTGACGGACAGCCGGCTGAACTGTGAGCCAGCAGTGTGCCCACGTGGCCAAGAAGGCCAATGACATCCTGGCCTGGATCAGGAATGGTGCTGTCAGCAGGAGCAGGGAGGTGATCATGCCCCTGTGCTCGGCTTTGGTGATGCCTCAACTAGAATGTTGTTTCCAGTTTTGGGCCTCTCACTACAAGAGGGACATGGAGATGCTGGAGAGGGTAGAGAGGTGGACTGCCCAGCTAGTAAAGGATTTGGAGCATGTGTCGTGCAAGGAAGGGCTGAGGGATCTGGGGCTATTTAGCCTAGAGAAGAGGAGACTGAGAGGAGACCTTATCACTCTCTACAACTGCCTGAAAGAAGGTTGTAGCGAGGCGGGGTTTGGTCTGTTCTCCCTAGTGGTGAGTGAGAGGACAAGGGGAAATGGCCTTAAGTTGTGACAGGGGAACTTCAGGTTGGATATTAGGAAAAATTTCTTTACTGAAAGGTTTATCAGACCTTAGAACAGGCAACCCAGGGAGGTGGTTGAGTCACCATCCCTGGAGGCGTTTAAGAGATGGGTGGATGTTGTACATGGTTTAGTGGTGTTAATAGGACCAGGACAAAGGTTGGACTCAATGATCTTGAAAGTCTCTTCCAGCTGTGGCTGTTCTATGATTTTATGATTCTGTAAGTCTCAAATGCCACTTTGAACACTTCCCATAATATTCTATTTTCTTGCTGAAATTTCAGATGGCAAATGAATTCACAGGTTAAATTTCTTTATACAGTGCTGTGTGTCTTAAAACTGTATTATTAAACCATTACAACATCTTAAGAGAATAGATAATCCTTGCTCAGTGCGGCTGTCTTTAAAAAAAAGATACTGACCTCCAAACCAACGTAAATAGATCATTTATGGAAACAAACAAATTACTGCTGGAGTCAGGCTTGTCCCAAATTCTTCTGTGAGTGGAGAGTTGGACACATATTGAGAGATCAAGAGTCATGAGGTTAATGAGGTCATACTGCCAGAGTCCGGTCTGGGTTTACTATAACATGAAAGACTCTGCTCTGATCCTGACTGGCATGTTCACTTAGCAGCAATACCATCCCGGCACCAATCTGTTCAGAAACCTGATACCGTCTTCCGTGAGCCATCATCTTGCTGCATGATGCCGTCAGAAGACATATGTTCCTCTGCACATGAAACCACTTAGACCATCTCCCTCTGTGTTTTTTGTAAACATGTTTGTGAAGGAGAAAGATTTGCTAATGGAGCTTCTCTTTTTTTTAAAATGATAAAAGGATTATAAAAATTGTAGTAAACTGTGTTTGACAACTCATATTAACTTCCCACTTAGCTGTCAATCACCTCTATGTGAATTGTGTATAATGCCTTATTTTACAGTACACATTAGAAAGAGCTCTTATGTGAAAAATGGGAATGATGTGCCTCCTGCTGCTGAATGTTTTTTAAGAACAGACCAGTACTAGTATAGATAGCTGTCATGAGTATTTCTTATCGATGATGTTCTCAGGACAGTGTGTGATAACAATAATAAAGTATAATGGCTTGTTAGAAAACACTTTCTGTCCTGTGCACTAAATAAGGAGAGATTTCTGTGGAAGATGGACAAAGTTCTTGGGTTGAGACAGATGTCTGGGGCAGAAGGGGAGCAGTGCTACAGAAGCATAGATGTTTTTACTTTCGTAAAGCGAAACTCTTAATACCGTACTTCAAAAAAATCTTGCCACAAGATATTTTTTTTCATATTTACTAGCAAATTTTCTGTGGAGCACTTTCTCTATTGGAATATAAAGTCATACAAAAATCAAGTGTTACCTGAAAATAGTTCAATTTCAACAACATTCTAACAGAACATCAGGAATTTTCAAAACCGCATCTTTTGGCAGCCACAGGAAGACCCAACATGTCACCTGCACCCCTGAAGCCCAAAGATTTTGTAAGGAAAAACTGAAAACCCTTTTGGGGGAAAATAAAATAAAATAAAATAAATACTTCTGCTTCCTCCACTGATTTTTCATTTTGGAAGGAGATCAGAACTTTCTTTTTTGCTACATCTAGAAAGGGAAATAACTTATTTTCTCCCTGTATCTCCCAATGTCTCACACAAGTGTACTTTGTGTGCACTGCCAGCTGCTGAGCTAAGTTAGTGCAGTCCTTGTCAGACTTACTGCCCTCTTCTTGGCTGTCATTGCCATATTGACCAGAATTTGTCTTTCCAAAATAAAAGTGATGAGAATTGCAATGCCTTCAGTCAGCAGTTGTCAGGTCCTTTGAGACCTCACCAGTTCTGTGGTCTCCATAAAATTCTGGAAATAACTTATTAATATAGTCTATAATGAGATGTAGTGGAATGTCATTTCCATGCACATCTCTGGCATTTTTCATCTTGGCTTGGACTACTAGAGCCCTGTCAACTCAAATGTTTGTTACACTGAAATTAAGCTTTTCAGTAATTCTGTGGACTAAGATTTCTTTTGTCTTTTTCCTTTCTCACGGGCTGCACAGGGTGGTTTTTCACTAGACCAGAGTAAGTCAGGCTAATTTAAACATAGTAATGCAGTGTGTATTACTGCTTCAATAATTAATTTAGATTTGCAAAGTTCTATGGTCTTGCTTTATGCTGGTTTTTAATCGTTTTATTGCACCTTGCTGACTCCTTTGTTGTTGTTCATTGGCATTTCCATTAGATATAGTGTTTCTCTGGGTGGTTCTGCAATATCTCTTTAAACAAAACTGATGGCCTAAAAAGTTTATAAACAGAATCAGCATCAATGATGAGGGGATTTTACTTATATTTGATTTAAGTAGAGCCTTGGGCTTGAAATTTCCAATCAAATACTTTAAACTAGATTGCAAACACATCAGCATCAACACATTTCTCAATTGCATTTTACTCCAGAAGGAAACTGGTCCTAAAGTCTTCCAAATGCAGAAAACATTTAAAAAGAAAAAGAAACACTGGGTGTGATGTGATGAAAGACTATCTTAATGGCATCTTGACCCAAACCTTGTGACTGTTCCACAGTCTTTTAACTAGTGTGAGAATCATGGAGAACTGCTGCCATATTTGATTAAAACAAGCACCACGTCATTCAGGGAGAACCTTCCTAATAGATCATAGTGAGGCCAATGCTGAAGAAATACCATTGAGCCCTGCTGTGGGGTATCAAACCTCCCATTCCCCAGCAATCATGAAGAAAGTGCTAAGATCGTTACAAGTTTCTCTAATTGAAGGTAGCACTTTAGATCAGTTGCAACATGGATTCAGGTAATGACTAGGAATGGAAATAATTTTAGAGTCAGTGATGGATGGTCCCCTGTTGGTAATAGATGCTGGGCAGGAACTGATCCTTGGTTCTTAGACCTCTCTGCAGACCACAGAAAAACAGTAAAGCCTTGAGAAGTGTACTAAAATCTGATAGATTCTTCTTAGGGGTCCCCAAAAGGTTAAGAAAGGAATGTTTGCCACTAGACCTTGTCTTCTTCCTACTGCCATATTCTGTAAAGCTCTTTTTTCTCCACAAGTCTATCAAAACTTGTATGAAGCTGTGAGGGGAATAGGTGAAGACTGTGGTGGGATGTCAGCTGCTGAAGGCTATGAAAGCCATGGCTGATATCAGCTGTCATGTTATCATTTTCTCCCATAGCTGTTTATTACCATTCACTGGGGACAGCAACACATGAAGGCATCTTAAACAATACAAATCTGCTTTCTCAACCATATTAAACCAAGTTTTCTAATGCTTGTCTGCCAGCCTGATGGATACAACGAAGAATATTTAGGCAGCTTTAGCCAGGAGAAAGCACTGCTGCACAACTTAGCAACATCAAATGTTTTTGCTAGCACCTCAAATCTCTCCTGTTTGTCCATGGTGGCTTTTCATGGAAAAGAAGATTGGAGATGTTCTTATCTTGGAAACAGTAAAATGTTTTCTTAAATTATTGCAGAAATCTCAAGATAAAGATAATCACTGAAAAAATGATTCCCCTGGTACCTTGTAATAATGATGTGTGGGAGGCAGAGGACTTTCCTGAGGCTGTTCTGTCTGTAAAATAAATTTCCCCAAGAGCAAAGGATAAGCCTTGTAACCTTCCTCTGCAAATGACTGTTCATATATTGCTGATCCATGAACAGCACTCGCTTACCTCAACTGCTTCTCTAAGCAATTCAGATCACCCTTTAAAGTTTAAAAGGCACATGTCAAGGAAGTGTGACCAGTTTGATGGAACAGTCAATATTGATCTGCAACTAAGAGCAGAACTTGGCCAGTGAGCAGTCACTCAGGGCTGTTAAAAACAGAACTGGAAAGCAGCTCCATCTCCTTCCTAGAAAAGGCATCAATGGTTGTTTTACTGAAGTCTGAGGATGACTTCAGACCACTTAGTGTCGGTGAAATTGGACCCTGGGCAGATATGGGCACAGGCATGCTACCTGAATGGTAGTTGTTGCTACTCACCCATTATCAATGACCAAAGCTGGTGGCTGGAACAAATTGCTGTTGCTTCTCTGTCAGTGGCATATAACTCAGTGACGAGAGCACCAGCTGCAGCTTTTCTAGTCCTAACATCCTGAAATCATATCATGGCTACAGAATTGAAGACCAAGGGAGTTTCACATCAACAGCGAAATCAAATCTTAGCTGGTATCACCTGAATGGCTTCCCAGCCACAGACTGATCCTCAGAACTGCTCTTTTTATTTCTTTTAAAGACTTTTTTTTCCATTGTCATTATTTTCCCCCCATGACTAGGACTCTAATCTTTCTTTTCAGGGATCAGATTTGATCTCCTTCCTCTAATTTTTACAGAGGGAGGGCACATGCGGAAATAGAAACTTGTCTTGAAAGAAGATTCAAACTATAATCAATAAGGATCTTGCACCTTGTGCACCACTCATTTTGTCCTACTGGCTCCTGCCAGACACAAAGAGCTTGACAATAAAGTGTCACAGCCATAGACAATTGGACAGGAGGTATTAGTAGGCCCTCCCAGCATCATCAGTAACACTGGGTGCTTTATGTGAAAATACCTGGAGCTATTTGTCCTTTGCTTTGGCAGTTTTCATTCTGCTTTCCTGCATGTGGTGAGCTGGCAGTGGGTAGCAGTTGCGGAAGAAATATTTCACCAGAAATCTGACAGCTGATGTTGTCAGCTCTCAGCCAGGCTCCTCAAGGATGCCTTATGGACAGGGAGAGACTCTCATGGTGGAGGGGGTTGGCTGACAGTGTAATCGTGTTTGCATTCAGTATGTTTGAAGTTCCCTGAGGAAAGGGACAGTAAGTATGCTGGATCACTGTAAAATCACTGTTGATGTGAATTGAGGCTAGAAAAGAAATTTAATTTGCAAATGGTGAAGAGGAGCTCCTAAATCAATCTAAAGGGAAACAAGCTGGAAACAAAATAAATGTCTCAATAAATGCCTGGTAGTTCATTACCATTTTAGATTTTTTATTTGTTTGTTTTATTCAACTAGTGGAGCTGAGCACTGAGGCAGATGGACAGAAATCATCTCATATGCCACAGCTGGTGGCTGATTTTTAAACAAGTCATATTCTCCCAGCACTGTCTTTCCAGGTAATTATTAGTGTATATGGAGGATGCGTAGGTGTTGTACCACTGGTCTGCAGTAATATTCTCCTCTTGATGTGGTTCAGATGGTAAGGAAAGTCTAGTGGTTTATTCAGTACAAAAATGTGATTCTGGGCAGAAAGAACTGGCCCTTATCATTTCAACAGGGCATACTTTGAGTTCTGCTCATTTTCTTCTGAGACTGTTTGCTCTTGGGAAGTATAGAACAATTTCTCAAAGCTCTTGATCAGTTGGTGTTCTGTGACATTCTAGAAATATTTCAGCTAGCAAACTGTCAGTCCTCTGAGATACTCAGGTAAAGGGGAAGACTGATAAATTTGAGGCTATATTTATTAGGAATGAAAAAATGAGAAAGGCCATGCTGCAAACAGTGCCACGCTGTGCAAATTGTGCTGCAAAGATTTTTATCCATCTGTGGGATGCTTGGCATTGGCTTTGTTGGGATATTGCCTGTGAAGTGCTCTGCCATTGCCAAGAGAGCTGTTGGTTGGGCTCTGGAGCTTGTTCTGGCTGGAGGGAGCAGTGGGGCATGACTGGACTATCCTGCCCTCCCTCCATCGTACGCGGGTACCTCTGCAGCCCAGAGTGGGTGTGCAGGAGGCCACGCTGAGGCACAGGGTGGGATCCAAAAGACCCTCACTGTGTTCTCAAATCATTAGCTTCAGTGTCCAGGCTATTTCACCTCTGCACATAGATTTAGGCACCTTATTTTGACAAAAGGCACCACGGGGCACTTCTGAAGCTGGCAGCCTAGCACAGCCTGTGCGGTGCTGCCTCTGCCAGCAGTGTCTGAGGAGGAAGGCATGCAGTGTTCAGCCTCTTCTGTTTCTTAGAAGCAGATAAAATATTTTTTGGCACATATCACTAACTGCAGCAAACAAATCAACCGGATAATAAAAGCAGCAATAGCAACTACCAGCTTCAGTCTTTTGTTTCCTGCATAACTTAGAGGGATGAAATATTTGATCTTTGAAGTTATTGATGTGTGACTGCTTGCCCATTATTGTTTCTTCCTTCTCTCTGCAAATCCTTTCAACTAACTTTTGGGAGAAATTTTCCATTCCCATTTATCTTCTTTCTTAAACACATTGCGCAATTTAATGTCCTCAGCTGTTGCCAAAGAAACAGAAGTTTGAACCTGGCTTGTCAAGCAAGTGAAGGAACAATCATTTGTGAAGTATTCTTTAAGGTAGCATTGGTAGCAGTTTTCTTTAAGATTACTCAACACTTCCAGTGGCAACCCCCTGGGTTGTAACTCCTGCTGTTCAGCATAACATTTCCTTTGGGTCCCTTATTTGGAAAGTCTCAGCAAACCTGATCCAGCTGTTTCCAGCCAGAGAGAGCTCAAAATATTTTAGAGGTGTTAAACCAGTTCCTACAGCTGTGTTCTCTGTGTGAAGAGCTGCCACTCTGGTGCAGCAGGCTGAAATTTTCCAGGGAAGAAAGACCTTGATGGTAGAGGCTTGGAGGAAAGGGAGGCACATTTTTTTTTTCTGCTGGAGTCTGGGCCCATATTTGGGCTAGCACCTTTCCTCGGTGAAGCTGCAGGTAGCCCTTTAGGTGCAGATATCCCTGCTCACTGCAGGGAGCGTGGAAAGGCTCAGGAAGGGAGCAGGTGTTGGGCTCCACTGGTGCTGGAATACAGGTGTGCACTGAGAGACACAGTGTGTGGGCAGCCCTGAGTCCTCTCCTTCACCCTCTGATGCCAGTGTAAGCACTCAGCTTCTGTCTGCTTAGTGTGGGACAGGCCACAGCATCTCAGAGTTCAGGAAGGAACACGGACGCAGGAGGGAAACGAAGGGGTGGCCATGTTAAGCTGCCACCTTGGTCAGCTGCAGCCCGTGTGATGTCTCAGGGTTGTTCCCGAGACTCAAACTCCCCCTGAGATCAGTGGGTATTTTCAGTTTGTGGCTCAGTGCCCTCGCTTTGCCCTGTTGACTGCACAACCTTGTACAAAAAGTAGCAGGTCATTTCCACTTTGTAATGTTACTATGTATAGAGCCTTCAACTCTAGCATTAAAAAAAATAAAAAAATTAGAGGCAGTATTACCTTACACTTCATAGGGCTATCTCAGAGAATGGATCCTAACATACTCTGAGAGAGACTTTTAAAAAAACCCCACAGCCTGCACTGTTTTTTATGAGGAAATTTTTGTTCTTCATGGTGTTTGTGTCAATTCCATGAGGATTTTTTTTTTTTTTAATCAGGACACCGTCTATTAATAAAAATCATTATGCACTCAGAACTTCATCCTACCAGTGGAGCTGCTAAATTGTACAGGCATTGGAATTTTACTATTTGGTAATGAGAAATGTTTCTGTAAAACTGAAAATAAGGGTAAAAAATATACATGCATAAACTGTCGAAAACTTCTGTGTTGCTTTAAGACAGCTGATATAAGGAAACATTTTTCCTTTCGAGGTGCAATTACATAAGTTGAGGGACAGTTTTCACTGCACCTTGATTAGAAGCTACACACAGAGCCTGGCAAGGTCACCAAGATCCTGGAAAGCCTAAAGAGAAGTGATGTGACATCAGTTACGCTCTACTCCAACTGAGTCTTCTTGAAGAGTTGCTGGAAGGTCTTATAATATCTACCCTTTCCTAGCAGAGAAAATTTGTCTGACAATGGGAGATCAAATTATTTCCAGAAAAACAACTATTTATGTTCACCACTCAAGACTTTTGTTATAGAAATAATTTCATTTTTCTGTTTTCCTCATCTTTTTCTCAAGATGTAACATCAGACCTACTTGCATCCTTGAAGCAGTACATTTTGAGTAGCTGAGATCCAAGTTAATAGTAAATTTCATATTTTTCCTTAAAGTGGCTATACTGCTGCCTTGTTATACTTCTGTATAGAAGGAAGAAAAAAAGAAAAAAAAAAAGGAAAGCAAATAAAAACTCATTATGGATCCAAAGACCTGACTCATTTAATTTGGAATAAGCATTCTGGGAAACTGTGTAGTGGATTTTTTGCCTGTCTGGTGCCCTGCTAATATGCTGAAGTTGTTGCTTTGTGGCCTGAGGCCCCCATGGGATCTTTCTCTGGTTTTGAACAAAAGGGATCTCTTCTGTTACTTGTTGTTAGTCTTTGTTACCCTTGAAAGCTTGTCTGTGTAAAAGCATCGTGTTTAACATGGCTGGACTCTATGTCTTCTCTTGAAAATAGTGGAAACTCTGTTCTTTCTCTTTCTTCTTAATTACAGACTGTATCTATTTGGCCATTTCTAGTAATTAGCAGTCAAATACTCCAAATGAGAACTTTATTACAGAAGGCTCTTTCGGCTCCTATTGTGAGTTAATTTTGAAGTAGCCTCAGATTTTGTTCTGAAGTGTTTTTTTACTTTCGGTGTTTACAGAAATGAGAGCTGCTGTGCTGGACCCATGCAGAGGGCTGATGACTGACACTTAATCTAGAAGTATAGTAACTGTTAAGTCTTTCTAGCCAGAATTGTCAGGGTTTTCTTTTGGAAGACAAAGATTTAATTTGGAAGACAAAGATTTAAATAAAGTTTGATGTACAGACTATCAAAGGACAAGTTAACGTGGTGGCTTCCCTATGGTAACTCTCTGTGTTTTTCAGCTCTCAGGCGCTCTTCAGGAGACAAAAAATAAATTAATTTCCACCTTAATTGAGAAGTCACTTTCAATTAATTCCCTCACATTTGTCATGAGGTACCCAGGCATGGATTGACTGGGGAGGTGACGGGGAGAGTTTTGGCGTTCAGTGGAGCTGCTTTCTGAAGTCAGCCAGAGGAACGGGCTCGTTAATTCTTTTATCTGACTTTTATCACTTAAAAAGTGTGAGCTCGGTTTTCCATCGCTAAGGAAGCCGGTTTTCTCCGTGAGTGCGCGGCTCCCGCCGGCCTGTTCCCGGGCTCCTGCTGACACCTGCTGGCTCCGAACTGGGGGTGCGGGGAAAGCGCCCTGGCCTCCCTTGTCTTCCTGCTTCCTGTTGGGCTCTGCTTTGTTGGTTGTTGAACTTTCAGAGGAGGTTAATATATTCGGAACAGGTATTTACTGCACTAAGCCTACATTGCTTTGTGCCTGAGAGCACAGCCTATCTCTCCTCTGCACCTGGGAGCACCGTAAGCATGGAGCACCCCAAGGGAGCACCCCTTTAAGTGGCTTCAGCATTTATTCTAGACTCTTCTTAAAGAGGGACAGGCCATGTCTCTGGCCATGGAACAAAATCCACATCCTCAGCACCAGCCGAGGGGCCGGCTGACCAGAGGGGGAGGCATCCCACAACCTACCAAAGGAGTCAAGAGCTTCAGCAGAGCAGGAGCTGTGTGATTTAGATTGATGAAAGTTAGCCACACTGGCAAGTTGGAATCATTTATGAACCTTTAATTGTCAGAGCCACTTCATAGTTTCTGATTTTACAGAGGCACTCTGTGAAATGCTGGGGTCAAACAGACATTAGGCTAGATAAAATTTGGTATTTGTTTTCTAGGAAGCCTGAGCTATGCAAAGACCTAATTCTCTGTTGCCTTGTCTGAAATACACTCACTTATTTAGTATGCTAAACCAAACGAAATGCAAATGTCTTTGCACTTTTATACATTACACGAGGTTAATAGGAGACATGGTCTGAAAGTTAGAGCATAGAGTAACATATCCTTATCTGCATTTGAATATCTTGTTATCTGAATTAAAACAAGAGTGTTTCTTTTTTCCTCTTCTGTATCGGTTTCAAACATCTAAAACGGTGACATGTAGTACAAACCAGTTAGCATCACTTTCTGGAATTAGACAAATTCAGTGAAACACTGCTGCTTCTCAGAAACCACAGTGTATTGTATGAGATGCTGTTCTGGGAGTGAATAATGAGTAGATTCGCAGGGCTAGTCCCTGATTTGGTTATTCTTGTGTTGCGGTAGCACCTGCAGTGTTATGGTAAAACGAAAATGCTTTTCAGTGTGCTGAGGAGTAGCTGAGTAGAAGGAAAGAAGAGCTGCCATCTTGTGTGGGGAACAGAGACTGAAGGAGACTGAAATTATAAGACATTAAAAAAAATATTATATCTTTGGAAACTCCAGAAGTTAATTTCCTTTGTAGTGACTAGTTACTTACTTTATGGGACACCAGCCCTGTACAAAGAAAAAAAATATTTGTATAATTTTGTGTATAAAATATGGTAACCACAAACAAGTTTATGGTGTTCAGGAACTATTTGGTAGCAGGCATCTTTCTCCAAAGCTCTTGGTAGGTTCTTTGCAGGATCTGGATTCATTCTTGTTTTTTTTTTTCTTGATGGATGTGGATGCTTAGCACAACCAGTCAAAGAAGTATCCTTGCAAATACAGGAGCACAGAGATGCTTTTCCAGTTTCTGTTTTCCCATTTCCTCCACATTCCTAGAAGAAAGATTGAATCTGGAAGCTATAGTAGCAGGTTATGAGTAGATCAAGATGGATGAGACTGTATGCAAAACCCTCATCTGCTCTCCCCCTGGTCACCCTGGGCCAGGAAAGTGGGATACTGTTTTTCTGGATTCCTGCTATGGGCAGGCTGACACAGTCCATCACTGTGTCATCCACCAAGTAATTGACTTGTGTGCATCAGCAACAGCTGCACTCCTTCCCTCTGCAAATTAACAAATGGAGAGTGAGATGTACAGTGACACCTAAAGAGACTACACCAAAGAGTGCTGTTGAGAATTTATTGCATCTGTACATATTTGAGATGAGAGATGATCATCAGCATAACCACTGATGAGCAAGAGAAATTACTTCCCTTTAGTTTAGTTAAAGATCTTCCCCTACCACATTGCACCAGAATGAAGCTGGATTCTTCTCCAGCCACTGAGGCAGGCGCAGGAGGTAGAGCAACATCCTTACTTTAGCTTTTGCCTTTTGAGAGTTACTAGTGGTAACCAAACTCGAGGACATGAAGACCTTGTGATAAAACTGAGTGCATGTGACACCTAGATGGAAGAAAACAGTTCCCCACAAGTGTATGGGGGGTACAGTAATGGAGTTTCTAATCATGGTAAGTGGAGAGACAGAGGACGCTAACACTACCAGAAAGTTGGATTTTTAACCCATAAATCTGGGTAAAAATAAGGGAGAATATATGTCAACATTTGTATTTTTTCCCAAATTTTTTGCAAAGCAAAACAAGACCTTAGCCAGGACAGAGTGAATGTCTTCATGTTGGAAATATTGGCTTCATATCTGAGGTAGTTGTTCAAAATCCCTTTTTGTTTCTTGGGAGTAAGCCCTATGTTTTTATAATGACCATAAGGAAGCCCAGAATCCTGAGATGACAACCCTGCAGCTGCTAACCAAGTGACAAAGCAAAAGCTGATGTCCTCACCTACTTCTGCTTGTCAAGCACCCAAAGGATTCTGAAAAGTTTGGTGTGTTCTGCCAAGCTTACTTTCCTCTAAATGTCTTTGCCAGTGCTAGTTCTATTCCCTGCTATAAAGTTCCAACTAAGAACGAGACTGTGCAGGCCTCCTGGAGAAAAGTTTCTCCGATTTCTGCTACATCCTATTAACAGCAGAATTAGCAGAAACAGGGTATCCTGGAGTTCCGTGAGCATCAGAAAAGAAGTAGATACATCATGAGAACTTTATTCCTGTAGGCAGGCTACAGAGGGAGATCCTGGGAGAGCAGGTCAACTTCTTCGTGGTGACAACTGTGTAGAAAGTCTACAGAGCTTTAGCAATATTCTAACAGCAGATGCTAGTACATGAGTTGGTGGACACTGCATTTTGAAAAACTGTGTTGACAAGGGTTATCTCTATGGGCTTATTGGTAAGGAGATTTAGAGAGAAGCTTTCTTACTTCAGTCACTGATTAAATCCAAAGCTAACAAGTAGGGCTGCTAAATCTGCTACCTCTTGTAAAATCTCATCATGTTTATTAATTCTGAGTTTAAGCACAATACTTTTGGTGGTATTAGTTCTTATCCAGCTGGCTGTGTCAACACTTTATTTTAATGCAACTAAATAAACAGTATAGTCGCTTATTCTTGAGATTGTGAAAACAACTCAAAATGTCTTCTGTTAAAGTGATACTGGGAGGGAAACCCAGCTGAGGTAGGAACTTAAGGTGTCTCAGAACCAAACTTGCTTATTTCTTGTTAAAATTGACCTTTCTGAATGCCTTACCCTGAATAATTAGGGATATGCTAGAATTTACTCAGTCATCTCACAAGCCATTTAAATGTTTCTTCAAAGACCACTGAGAAAGAGCAGAGAAGCCACTGATGTGGTTCTTTTAGTCTTGCTTCCATCAGTGACAGTTTGGCAGTTCTGCCCTTCCTTTCTCATAACTGATAAACAGAAGAGAGACACTAATTTCCTCTCTCTGCCTTTTCCTATAACCCTCTTGAGACCCAGAACTGTTTCACTACAAACACATTACTATCTTTAGTATACCTTACATGTATTGATGAGAACAGTGGACATCATCTACTTCTCCCCTGTAAGACACAATCTACGATGATTAGTTGTTACAAGGGAACTTTTCTTTTCCTTGATACACAATAGTTCATTGGGAAAGGACTCAGACTTGATGCCTTAGAGAGGCTCTGCACAAGCTTAGCTAAAATCTATTCATTCTTTCTGTTCAGGGCTTGAAGGAATTCAAACCTCCTGTCAAGATACAGCTGCTCCAAGATATCCCTTCACATCTCATTGTTACCACGTGAAACAGTATTGACACACTCTCTGTTGGAGATAATTGCCTATTTACATTGTAGGTTCACACTGAGGTTGCAATAATTGAGAATATTTACCCATTTTGTGACTGCTCACCAGACTGTGCCAATATATACCTGAAATTCTTACTCATCTTCTTGTACGTGCGCATGCACATGGAATTTCATCCCATTCCTTACGTCCATCTAACACCAGTGAGCACCAGTTCTTGTATTCTATGTTGATATCCATCTGGTGTTTCTTTCCAACTATGTGTTATCAGCATCTTAGAAGCTTGCAACTTTTTGTCATAGAGTCTTTAATAAAAGTCCTCTCCAAACTAAGCCTTGCTGGGGTTCACTCTAGCTCCTTTTTCTCCCCCAGGCTGATACTCCATCCTTCAACACTACCCACAACTCTTTTCAGCCTTTCATAATACTTTTACTGTTTCAGTTTTTAATTGTTTATCTATTAATGCCTCATGGAATACTGTATCATATTCACTGAAGTCCAGATATATTAGATTGCCAAGAAAATCAGCAATGAGAAATACAGGCTCAATTAGGCAGAGTCTGTCCTTGATTAACTCATATGCGTTAATCCCTTTACTAGGTTCCTCTGTTTCCTTTAATATTCAGCCTGTCAAATGTTTTTTTCAGGTAAGAGCACATATTTAGACACAAGTGTGGTGGGAGGAAAATGAGATCTGTGGTTGTGTGCACTGCTTTCTCCTTTTAAACATGCATAATAAACTTGCTCTTCTGTACCATAATTTGATAAATATATTAAAAATTCTTAGTAGAATGTGATTCCATGTTCCCATTCCTTCAGTTTTACATGACTGAAGCTCATGTCTTATTTTCCTAATTTGAACATATAGACCGTATTACCCTTATTGTGGACGTTAAAGAGCTATTTCAGGCTAGAACTAAAAGTAGTATCTACTGTGTCATTAGGAATTTTCATTACCATGCTCTATCTGACCTGTTCTTAAAATGATAGAAAAGCTCTTAGCACAAAGACAAACACAAATCTGAATTACATCTGCACATTTTTCCATTTGCTAATATGCTAATACTTATATGCATGAATCAAGGAGCGCAACCTTAGGGAGGCGTTGATCCATCCCGGAGACGTGCATAACCAAGCTTCATCTGTTTAAGCTCTAGAAGCAGATGCAGACAATCTATTTAGTTTATGGAAGACAAAACCAACCAAACAAAAAAAAGTAAACTCAAAGTTTGCTCTACTGCAGGAACTACAGTGAACATAAATACATATAAACAGGGAATCTTAGCAAAACATAACTGAATGAAAGTTACTATATAATAGTTAAAGTAGCAAATAATAAAATAAAGAATGAGAGACAGTAGAAGGACTTGGCAATATCTGTCAGATTGCTACCTGAATGACAATATCTGGAGTTGTAATTTTTTGGTCAAATATTTCTAAGTGATGATAATCTTGCAATTTCAATTCCTCTCCTTGCAATTTTAATTTTTTTTTCCCCAGAACTAAGCCCTGAATGTCCATCAAAAAGCACTTGCTTTTTAAAACTGTCAGTTGGGAAAAGGGGCAGATAGCTCAGCAGGACAACTTTACCACTGCTAAAAATCACGCAAGTTCCTAACTATAGAGGAATGACAGCTTATGGAGGTCACTTCCCTAAGACAATTCTGTGCATCCATATCAAGTAGTGAATTACTTAGAAGTTGCCTTTTGTCCATCTGTTGGAAAGATGAATCTAGTTTAATTCTCTTATTGGGAATCTGGGTTCTGCACACATAATTAAATACAGTAACACTGTGCTGCTGTATCTTGCAGTGTCTCAAGATATTCCTCGGGTGATTTGGTAAGAAATTTGTCAGGAATAAGTCTTATATTGGCAATCAAAAGAGCAAGTTACCTTGCAGTAATTTTGGAATTCTACTTTCAAGTATATGTTTTCAGTGACATATATTGACTTTTCAGATTGTATTAAGGCCACTAAATGATAGCATCATAGAATATCTCAAGTTGGAAGGGACCCATAAGGATCATTGAGACAAACAACCTGTTCCTTTAATTTAACCTAAAACTAAATCATGTGATGAACAGCATCATCCAGATGATCCTTGAAATCTGGCAGGCTTGGTGCCATGACCACTTCCCTGGGGAGCTTTTTCAAGTGACCAACCTTTTCTGAATGTCCAGTCTGAACTTCCCCTGAACTTCACTTCATGCTGCCTTTATTTTTACAGGACCTGAGCATTTCACAGAATCACGGAATTGCTGAGACTGGAAAAGACCTCTGAGATCATCACGTCCAGCCTACGACACAACAGCATTGCAATGGCTAGGCCATGGCACTAGGTTTGGCTAGTTGGTAGAGAGATACTCAGTACTTCTGAGTACTCTCTAGGTTCACTCCCTGATATGCTCTACTACGATGGAGCAAGTTGCTGCGTGATTCTGTACACCAGGGAAGCATAAGCATGTACTGGGTATTTTTGGGTAGAGTCAGTGATGCCCAATCACTAAGTTGGTGATGAGATAAAATGGAAACATCCTTGTATTTCTCTTTAATTTAGTCCTATTTTTATATACACAGTTTACACTGATATTGCATGGGGATCTCTGAAAAGGCTTGCCACACTTTCTTGAAAATAATTAATACTACCTTTGTGAGCTTATAACATTTCTGTGGTATAAATCAAGATTATTCATTCTTACCCTGGATTGTATTATCTAACTCCTACCAAGCCTGGGATTTAGATGCATGTCCTTGTTTTGCAGCAAAAAGTTCTGTTCTTAGGCTACAGTGCTGGCTCTTTGTAAGCATAGTTTTGAAAATATAAATGCAGTGAACCGTGTTTCCTATGGAATTAAAATAATGTGCAATCCTAATTTATTGCATGCAATGATTAAACAAATAAATTCTTCCTTATGTATTTAAATTGCCATCCATCAGCTCTTTCAAGACTGAATCTATATTACACTTTTAGATAGCTGGAGAAAAGTCTTTCCTTAATTATCACACACAGTGTTACTACTGCCTGTGTGGTGCTGGCTGCAAAAATAGTTCTTTGCATTTCTTTGCTGTAACTTATTGTTTATATCTTGGCAACAAATATACTTGAGGCTCATGAGCCTAACTATGTACAGCACTGCCACCACGTACAGACTTAAAGCCTGAATGGAGAAGACAGCAACCCTTTGACAGGAGTATTTGTCTCATTTAGTGAGAGGAGCAGAGGCCATACCCAGCAGGTAGACTAAGGAATATTTCCTCCTACACTTGAGGCTGCTGTGCAAACTGCTCTGTGGTGCTGGAGAACTCAGATCGTAAAACCATAGTATCAGAGAATCATTTGAGTTGGAAAGGACCTTTAAAGATCATCTGCTGTGAGCAGAAACAGCTTTCACTAGATCAGATTTCTCAAAGCCCTGTCCAGCTTGACCTTGAACACTTCCATTGATGGGACTTCCAAAACCTCTCTGGGCAACCTGTTCCACCTTCTCACCACCTTCACTGTAAAATTTTTTTTCCTTATAAACAATGTAAACCTACCTCTCAGTGTAAAACCATTGCTCCTTGTGCAATCACTATAGGCTCTGGTAAAAATTCCTTCACCATCTTTCTTATAAGCCACCTTTAAGTATTGAAGATCTCTCTAGAGCTACTCTTTGTTCAGGCTGAACAAGCACAACCCTCCCAACCTTCCTTCACAGCAGAGGTGTTCCAGCCCTCCGATCATTTTTGTAGCCCTCTGGACTCACTCCAATAAATCAATGTCTTGTACTGGAGGTCCCAGGGCTCAACACAGTACTTACTCCAGATGGGCTCTCACAAGAATGGAGCAGAGGGGCAGATGCAAAGATATTGAACCTTTTGTTTAATTCATCAAACTTAAATTTGATATAGCTGAAGCTGAATTATTTTTTACTCTTCTAGTTCATTATGAAATGTTTGAAAAATGTTGAGTTAAAGATGCTTTGAAAGTATGGTCCACATGGGCCCTCTGGAAGTTTTGAGTGCTGGCAGAAAGAGGATAATTTGAGATAAGATGATAATTTGTATTTAAGAACTATATTTGTGTGTTTTTCGTTATTTCGACATGACAAGAAAGAGTAAGACAACCAAGGATCTCAGTGCTGCTCCTTGCTCAGAAATAATAATAATAATAATAAAAAAAAGGGAGTTACATAAGAAAACAGTTTGGGACAGAAGGTGCTGATCTTTCAAGATGGACACAATTTAAAACACTTATTAAAAATAAAGAAAGAGAAACAGAGCAGGAGTCTTGGCTTACAAATAGACTTTTCTGGGATTACCAGAGGACTGGAGATGGCCAGGTTTCTCTGGACTGCTTGGAGGATGGCAACTGTGGAAGGTTCTGGAGAAGGAAACTTACGTTTCTTAGGTCCTGAGGCCATGGAGATTGTTTACACAGATTGCTAAATTTAGTTTGTAGGAAGGATGCACTAAAAGCAGGATTTGAAAATGAATTCTTCCTTACTTCTTTCTTCAAATCCATATGGGGAGGGAAGAGCTTTGAAGCTAGGATTTGGTGCCATATACATGCCTATCTGGCTCCTCCAAGCACATCCCTCAGGGGATAAGCCTTGTGCCGTTGCCTCCCAGCTTGAAACCTTACTCTTACTCTAGGGTGAAGGCTATGGTACTTTTGAGTTTGAATTCTGTTCATCCAGAAGATCAAACAGATTGCTCTTGCTAATGTTTTGCTGTAGGAGCTTTTATTGATTTGGGACAATGAGGAATCGCTTTAAATGAAATGCAGCTTACTCCTACCACAATATAAAATGACATAGTGGAATTTTTAAGTCTAGAATTATAAATGAGTACATGAATGACTGGAGCTTTTCATTTCTATGGGCTCAATGCCAGTTTATTGCACAATCATTTCTGTTGCTTACTCTGCATCTTTATATCTAACCAAATACTTTTATTTTCATGTCTTAGCTGAGGCATTGGACTAGTTCATATTGAACTAGTTCAATAATGCTCAGAAAACATGAACTAAAGTAGTGATATTAAATGCATTACTTTGATGATTTTGCTAAGAACCTGCTATCCGGTTGCCATCTTTCTCCCCATTTCTCCTTGCATTTCCTCCCAGTCCGAGTACTGAAGTAGCCTAAGGCTATAGTAAACTGCTGAACAGGCAGATCATGGCACTCTGATGCACTGTTATGGGGAATCACAGAATCACAGAATGTTAGGG
>NW_009719826.1:0-53687 GCF_000703405.1 Apaloderma vittatum
CACTCCCAGGTCCGTCTCTGCCGGGCCGCTCCCCAGTCACCCCTTCCCCAGTCAGTAGCACTGCAGGGGGTTGGTGTGGCCAAAGCGTAGGACCCTGCACTTGGTCTTGTTGAACTTCATGCCATTGAAGGAGCTCTGACACATCCTCTCCAGCTATTTTCAAGCAGTTATGCATGACTCACGCACCTCTCCATCCTTAATGGTACAACGGGCATTGACGTCTTGCAGCTGGGGAGAGTAGGACAAGAGCACAACTTTCAAGTGGATCTCCCTGGGGGTGGCTGAGAAGCTGTTCACACTAGTGTCCTGCCTGCCAGTACTCTCCCAATGAGAAGAGGGAGTGCGATAAGAAGCAATGCAGCCATTCAGCTCTCATTTTGCTGACGTGGCAAAGACTGATGTTAAATTTTGTCTGTATTAGAAGGGGAGAAAACCAAAGAAGTTCTGATTTTTTAAAGGTTTTTTGCACCTAGGATGGAGCTCAGTGATTTTTCTCTGTTTGCCTCTGCTCTTTCATGCAGTCATAACAATTACAGCTCCATCTGAACCACTAAATGCACAGATGTCCTCAGGCACCCAGGTAACCTGCTTGTTAGTACCACAGCAGTGCTGACCATTGTGTAAAATCCCACTGCGAAAACTGTGCCAAGAATCATATTTGGCAGCACTATTTACTAGAAAATGGCTGTAGGTTGTGGTTTTAATTTACACATATGACTTTTCCCTTATAATGTTCTGATGACTATGAATTTCTTAGATTTTTGGAATATTCTAGAGGATTTTAGGTAATAAATTAAATTTTCTTCTAATTGCTACAAACCCATATTGGAGCTGGTTGGAGCTCACCATAAACAGAATTTCATGCCAGAAAGCAAACAGTGTCAGCTAGTTTCAAATTCTAGGGAATGCACTACTGGTCTGAAGTATTTTGAAGGCAATGGTATGTCCACATGATGTTTTTTGTGAAAAAAGTCACAAAGTAAAACCAACAAAAGCATGGAAATAATTTCTTAAATTAAAGTCATGGAAAATATGTGAAAGACTGTAAAAAGTCATAATTGTAAAATATCTGTGGGAGTGGATTCCCCAGGCCTTTTTCTCTGTTCCCCCAGTAAAGTCATCCTTCTGATTTCTCAAGTGTTATTTTCTACATTCAGAAAATATGTGTATATGGGCATATCCTTTTAATTAGCCTAAATTTACATAATTCCACGTTACTGACTACTGAGGTATTCAGAAAAACCCGCAGCTTTGTTTTTTGGCATTTTGAGCCTGTTTCCTACTTGTAGTATGGATGCATCCTATCATGTGGCAGCATGAGGGCACTGACAAGGAGCAGGCTTGTAATTCACACCATTGGGCTGTGAAATACCACCTGGGTGGTGGGAAAAATCCTTCTCCTGAGTGGTTTTCGTTTATTACCTGTACTGCATTGGTTTCTAAAGCCCAGGTCCTTTGTGGGATTGTGACTGTGATAGGTGTTGTGTAAGTGAAGCATCTTTGGAAACAGTATTTGGAAGCCTATTCCTTTCTCTTTACTGGTCGCTCTAACACTGAAGTGTGGGAATATATTACCTTTGTCTTTTGGAAGCCACTCTCTTGAATTTTTTCATTTCTTATTTAAATCAACTCACATAGATTATTTTCCATGTCAACAGCTAATATGACCTACCTGAGATCATATTACTAAACTTTCTACACAGTTCTGCTTTTTTTACCCCCTTACAATACTTTTTAACTGCCTCAAACTCTCTAGCTGTTATCAATGTCTACACCTAAAAGATGCAATTAATTATTACACAACAGCATATACCAGAGATCACGGACCTGCTTCTTTTAGCCTTGTTTTTTGATCAGGAACATAAGCGAGCTGTGGCCCTCTTTACCTCCTGGTTGCATAAAGGATTAAATCATTATATTTAGCTTCAAGAGGCTTCTCTCTGATGCTGAGCACCCCAGGTCTAATCTCTCTTACCATTTGTGTGTCGAAAGAACTTGAATAATTTCAGAACAACTGGTCTTGAGTTGAACTGGTCCAGCTTAAAGTGATGTCAGGCTCCTGTTGATTTATTTATTCACTATGTCAGTAGTCGTCTCAATTCCTTACCTAGCCAAACTAAATACTGCCTGACTTGCACAGCAAAAAAATAGCTACATAGTGAAAGGATTTTTGCATTTAGATATGTTACCTGAACTAATTTATGGTCTTTCTTTGTCTTTCTACTTGGTAGACACAAATGTACTGCTTTTCCCTCAAATCTAGACTTTTCTGATAAATTATCCTTAATCTCCTATTTCTTTCTGTGCTGCAGTGCAGACATAACCTTCAGACAGCAAATCCTTCCTGATCTACCAAGGCTTCTCCACTGAGCTCAGTATTTCACATTCCTCTCTATCCACTGGGAATTTGAACTTTCACTTGAATTAATACTATTATGAAGGGTGCTTGTTTTCTCTAGAATGTTTGCCTTAAAACTCCTCTTAAAAATACTTAAAATTACCCCAGTTTTTATGTTTGTCTAAAAATTAATACTCTGGGTTTTTTTGAAACGCTGATGTTTGGCTGGCAAACATTTGTTTTGCTCAAATGTTTCCTTAAGAATAGATCCTGCTTCACACTTCAGTGAGTTGTCATCTCCACACTTAATGTCAAAATGAAGCAAACCCGTTGTTATGAAAATTCCTGAACCCTACAGTTTCAGCCAAGGTCTGGATCATAGTTTTATAATTTGACCTCAACTCTGCAAATAGAACTCTCACTTAGGGAGTCTTTAACTGTTGGCAGCAGTTTGTAGGTGTCTTGAGCTAGACTGTCCGTGGAGTTAAACTGGAGTAGTTTTGTTACATTTTTCGGCTCCAGTTAATGATTTACCTCTGTCATTCCGATGGATTTGTTCCCCAAAGCAAAGGCAAAATTTAGCTGCACTTTGTATTTTCATTGGAAAGTTATGATACTGTGATCTAATTCTATCATCCCCTACATTATACCCCTCTGTACTAGAGCAATTGCAGGATTCACAGTCTTGAAGATGACCATTCAGAAATGAGTGGTGTAATACTCCTAAAAGTCTAGCAGTTTAAGCTCTGTGCCTATTTTTTCCTTCTGTTTTTTTCATTTTTGACACAAGAAAGCTGAAATCCTCAGCTACTCATTGTGATCACCTCTCTTTATTGGGACTGAGCATCCATCACTCTTTTGCAGAGCTGGTCTGCAGGGTCAAGGAAATGCAGAGCTTCTGCTCCTGGATAAAGTACTGTCTGTAGTGCTTTATGACTTCCACTGGATTAGTAGTAGGCAATATATACATTGCCCATAGGCTAGATCAGTAGTAATTTCACCCCAGTCCAGATCCGTTGTTGCTCTGTCCTGATTGTGGCTGTCTCTGGGGTCTTTTAGCAAACCTGACTTTCCTCCATGATTCTACCATTAAATGTCTGCACAGATTTGTATACAGAATTTCCAGATAGTTAATGGCTTAGTGTTGTCATATGGAGATATTTGGCCTTCATAGCATGTGTATTTGAGGGCAAAAGCCAGCTAAAATGACATTCTAACTCTAGTCTTCTGCTTCACAGAATCAAAGAATCACGGAATGTCAGGGGTTGGAAGGGACCTTGAAAGATGATCTAGTCCAACCTTCCCGGCAGAGCAGGATCACCCAGAGTAAGTCACACAAGAACACATCCAGGCGGATAAATGTCTCCAGAGAAGGAGACTCCACAGCCTCTCTGGGCAGCCTGTTCCAGTACTGTGACATCCTCACAGTGAAAAATTTTTTCCTAATGGTTTGTGAAACCTCCTATGCTCCAGCTTTCATTTGTTGCCCCTTGTCCTATTATTGGACATCACTGAGATGCCTGGCTCCCTCCTCCTGACACTCTCACTTTACACGTTTATTAACATTAATGAGGTCACCCCTCAGCCTCCTCTTCTCCCAGCTAAAGGGACCCAGCTCCTTCAGCCTTTCCTCATAACGGAGATGATGCTTAGGGGTGTTGTGCCCTCACGACTAAGGCCATGGTTTGTGCAGTTTGCAAGATGAATGGAGAATTAACAGGGCTTTTTTGGGGAAGGTTTTTATGGATAGAGAGTGTGAAAGGTTAAACCCCACCCGATATGCTGCATTCATGCCTGCTTAACAAAAGCAAAGAAGTATCCACTCCAAGGAAATATCTATCTTCATCCTTCTCTCCCACCATGCCCCACTTATTCAAAATCTCATCTTGAGTTTTTAACAGAGTCTGGTCTGCTCTCAGCCTGCCTAATGCCTGGGCACTGAACTGTGCTTTGCCACTTGGGACAGGAACCAAGTATTTGTTATTTCATTGGGCAGTTAGTCCTGGTTTCTCTAGCTGAAGCCACTTCTCTACTTCTTTGTGTCTTTAAAAACACACCAGAGGAGGCAGACCCAGATGATTCCCTATCCACCTTCTGGTGGATGATATCACTATTATACTAAAAGTCAACCTTTCTCCAGCTGAATGAATATTTACTGGTTTCCTCACAGTGAATGGTCCTCAAAGCCAAAAGACACACACACCTGGGTTAAGAGTAGTGAATATCATACTTAAATAGTCAGTGACCTGAAGCAAGACTGAAGTTTCTCCTAGCCCTGTATCCATCCGTAAAGGGGTTTCTAGCCTAAAACTCTGAGCCCTGCTTATTTAATGAAGAAGTTGGAATATAGTTACTTTGCTAGTTTGGTCAGTAAAGGTTTCCTGGCTTTCCACTGGCATATGAGAGCAGGCACATCCCCGCCCAGGTGCTGCAAAGAACTCAATCTCAGCAAATAATGTATGGAGGATGAGCAATTAAGAGTCATCTTTATAAATATTACATAATAAATAAACTGTAATATATATCTGTATTTACATCTTTATCCATATCTATTTACATCTACATCTGTATTTATGCCTTGCATTGGGACGGATCCATGTCACTCAAGGACCGATGACCTCATTGGCTCTGTCTACAGTTTGTGTCCTCCCCAGTCACTGTGTGTATAGCTTTTGCCACTTCCTTTCAGGCTCAGGGAAGAGCCACTGCTTCCACCCCTTAGATGTGGGGCAGGAAGCGAGAGGGATGCTAACTGCAGCCCACACACTGTAGAGCACTTGTTCTACTTTTTCATGGATGTCCTCAAGGTTTAGCAAATCTAAAATCCTGTGCCCTCAAAAGCTTACAAATGACACACATAGCATTTTTGCTTCCTGTACAGATTTACTGGAAGAATCGGCATTAAGCCATATCACCTCCGACTGAAATAGCTTAGCAGTCAGTGATTTAAAGGAGTCCATGGGGTGCAGGGCTGTGCGTATGCAGTGTAAAATCATTTGTTTTGTGGGATGTGGCTGCAGAGACCAAAGGTTATTGTCTGGTTTGGAAGGCTTTTTTTTTTTTGAACTGCAGGCAGCAAAACAGACTGGTTGTTGAAGTTTACAAAAGACTGTCATTGCTCTGCTATGTAATTTTAAAATAAACACATTTTAGTCGTTAAATACACACTCTTCATGCTGCAGTAAGAGGAACATCAGAATTTTTAGTCTTAATTCTTCTGGTGTGAGTTACGCCTGAGCTAAAGCATATTGCAAATGAAAGGAGGCATTTTCCAGAGACAATTTATCTGTGATAACCTCTAACACAGCAGGAGACCATACCCACTTTCTTTATGCATTTCAGTTTTGCCCTTCTTGTTGCTATTATTTATTATATAACTTGAGAGAGGACCAGGGGATGTAATTGATCTCTCATGGCTCCTTTGAGCCCTCTATTTCCATGATTAAATGCATCTATGAATTGTTACAGAGGTCACCACACAGATGAATGTTTTATTAGGCACCAGTAAATTGCTACAATAGCAAACCAAAGTTGTGACTGTACAATAGTTCACAAATTACAGACGGTGAGGAGTATCTTTTATACGTGGGAATATTCATTCTCCCCCATCCCCATATCTCTGTGGTTTTTTTGTTTCATTCGGTTCGTAGTATAAATGAATGGCTCTTACTTCTCTCAGGGAAGAACACGGCTGCTAATTTATAAGTGCTTTGCTGGTAGACTTATCTGATGTGCCCAGCTTTAAACCCACCTATATAGTCCACAAAGAACTGGACTCAAGAAGAAGGAAAAGTACTGTGTAGATAAGGCATGTGCTGGAATATATTTCATCTGTTTGAACGTAATTACATTAATTTAATTAAAAATCCAGACTGGTCGGTACAATTTATAGGCCAACGTGACTAATATTGTTATGCTTATGTAAGCAGAGAAATTAATTAAAACTTTGAAGCTTACTCGGTGGCATAATGAAAGCTTATTTTATGCTGGTGAGAGATTAAGGAAACCTTCTTGGTGGGCTTTTTCACAGAAAGGGAAAGAAACTGTCCCTGCCCCACTTGCTCGACCAGGGAGTGTTTAATTAAAATCAGCGGAGAAAATAACAGTGGGAAAATTAAAACAGCAAGAAATATTTTTGTTAATGTATTAGTTCTGTAGAAAGAGCCTGAGAATAACCAGAAGGAGTTTGACACTGGCTCTGTTGGTGTGAGAGATCATTTGTTATGGGATCTGGAGCAACCATAGGATGCTGAAGAAGGGACAGTCAGGAGCACTGGTGGGGGTGAAATCCTTGTGGCAAAATTACAAGATACCTTGAACTGAATGGGATAGCACCCTGCTTGCTTTCAGGAAAGGGATCCTGAAGTCAGGTCCTGCTCATCAGGGCTCTCAGCCTTCACTCTTTTCCTTTGGTTCCTCTATCTCCTGTTACCTTTCTGAATATCATGGAGGCATTGCTGGTAGCTACATTGCCACAGAGGTTTATTTTAAATAGTCAGGATGAAAATGTTAAAAAAATCCACCTAGTACTACATAATATATTTGTTGATATATTTGATCATACATTTATATATGTACATATATAAATATATATAACTAGATACACGTATTTAGCTCTCTGCAGCTGCCTAAACAGGGGAAGCAGACAAGGAGGTGCCGAGCTCTGATATCCAGTGGTGGGATGTGTGGTTCAATGCAGAGCCAGTGGAGGTTTAGACTGAACATTACAAAGCATTTCTTTACCAAGAATGTGATCAAACGCTGGAACAGGCTTCCCAGAGAAGTGGTCAAAGTTTTGTCTTCCCATAGAAGGTCCTTCCAAACCATCACCCTCTTGTTTAATTTCTTTTACCTGTTTCAGGGGCTTTTTGTTCTTTTACCTGTTTCAGGGGCTCTTTGTTATTCTTATTTCTACTCCAGTAAAGGCCGGAGCTACTCCCTTCCCCTTAGTACAAGCAATTTTTAAGAGAAGATATCTAAGCTCAAGAGTTCTGGTTACGGAAACAGGTACAGCCTTTCTGAACAGCTGGTAAGCATCTCTCTGCGTGCTGTGGCAGGAGTCACAGGTAATATTAGACACACCTCATGACTGACAAGTGTTATACTAATTGTTTCCATTAAAAGGTTGCAGTAAGTATTGGCCCTCCACTACGCAGAAATTAAGACAATTAAACACCACAACCACTGGGCAAGAAATTCGCAGTGACAAGTGAATGACTGTGGTTTTCCTGCCCATCCAAAGAACAAAGTCCCAAGGCACAGCAGGTGATGGGCAAATACTAATGAAGCAGCTGATGCGCAGAGGAGTCCTTCCCTTGTATACTCAGTCAAACTGGCTGGAACACCATCCGTCACCGTATTCCTCTGGACCACAGAGGCTGACACATTGTGGAGCGTGTTGTGACCATACGTGGTTTTATTCAGGGAACTCTATTCAAAATAACACGTTCAGGTCTTCTGAATTGTGGCACTTAAAAAATTGGTTTCGGCTTACCGTTTGCCACAAAATACTGGTTTTCATTTCAGAAATTTGAAACTAACTTTTTGTTGCATTTAAGGCTTTTCTTTCTTTTTTGTTTGTTTTAGTATTCCTGAACTGCCATTTTGGTTTGGGATTGTTATTGGTTTTTTAGTATTTTGATTACTATTTCTGTTTCATAGCAGAAACAAATTTAGATATGTTGACATGTCTAGCAGAATGAAAATATGTTTTTGTAGACATCTATGAGTGCTTTTGTTACAGATGGGTCTCAAACAAATCTTGAGCTGTGACCTTGAAAGCTCTTCCAGTGTAAACCTGAACTCTCTGCCTGACTCCTAACTTTTGTGATATACAATGTCAAAACCTTGGATCTTTTCCCTTGAAATATCGTGAGTGCTTTTTGTTGAAGAATGGAATCCTGGTAAAGGAGCAAAAAGACAGTTGCTACAATAAACTTTATGATTTACATGCATTTGTAAGACAAAGATGCATAGAGATGAAAAAGCTTTGGTCAGAATGGAGTGTAGCAAAATAAGCTTTCCAGAAAACATTGCCAGGGTGTTTTGTAGCACCTGTGACAGAAAGAAATTTTACAGATTTTAGACCTAGGTATGTACTTCATTACACACATCTGTCTAGATTTCAGCTGCTGTTTAAGCCAAGTCTTCACAAAATCACAAAATGTCAGGGGTTGGAAGGAACCTCAGAAGATCATCTAGTCCAGCCCCCCTGCCAGAGCAGGATCACCTACAGTAGGTCACACAGGAACGCGTCCAGGTGGGTTTTGAATGTCTCCAGAGAAGGAGACTCCACAACCTCCCTGGGCAGCCTGTGCCAGGGCTCTGTCACCCTCACAGTGAAAAAGTTTTTTCTAATGTTTTTGTGGAACCTCCTATGCTCCAGCTTGTACCTATTGCTCCTTGCCCTGTCATTGGACATCACTGAGAAGAGCCTGGCTTCATCCTCCTGACATTCACCCTTTACAGATTTATTAACATTAATGAAGTCATCCCTAAGCCTCCTCTTCTTCAAGCTACAGAGACCCAGACCCCTCAGCCTTTCCTCATAAGTCTTCAGGAAGGCAGAAGTACATCCCTAGAAACACTGTAGGCTAAAGCAAAATTTAATTTAATTCTCAGGTTAAGACTAATTAAGGGGAAAATAATAGAACATTTTCTGCTCCTAGATTTCTTGCTGTTTATGGAAAGGCAACTGCTGAGAAAAAAGATCCTGAGAAGCTCCTGCCTGTTGTGCTGCTTGGAGCTGTTCTTGGGTGAGGAGAAGTTATGCCGGGTGCTACCGAATACCAGCACTGCCATTTAGTTTAGACGAGCATCATGTCCCAGAGAGGTCTGGCCACAGGACACTCCCTACAGCCACCAAATCACAACTCCTCCTGCCCAGCATCTTTTCCAGCACCACAAACTCACCATGTGAAGGTGGGCATAAAGAAACCTCCCCAACATCTCACTTTGTCTCCCAACATTTTTTCTGGTGTCAGTAAGGACTTTGAGGTTAGTTGCCTGTTTATTTGTTTTCAAACCTGGGATACTGTGTGATCTTTTTTAAGCCTGGAGATGCAAAAAGCAGCTTTGTCTTTAACAGTTTGTGCGAGTGGCAGTGACTGATGCCTTTTGGAACAGCACCGCAGGGGCCAGGAGACCTGTGTCACTGAGGGATTTGTCTGGTTATTGGTTAGCAGCATTTGTACTGAGCTGGTTTCGATTATTCCATATGTCAGGAAGAACATTTGCACTTCCAGGCCACTAGATGATGATGGTACTGTAATTACAGCTGCATCTTAATTAACATTCCCACATGAATAAAACATTAGCATGATTATTCTTTGCTTTTTAACCAGTGGGCTGTAGTCTCATTATATCTACTTTTTAACCAAACGAAACCACACACTCTAGTAAAGGAGAAATAGTAATAAGTACAGTGCAATAGTTCACCTTTTTCATGTTTAAAACTTGGAGTTGGTTAAATAATAATTACGTATCTCTGAAAACCACCATGTTGACAGAATTATGCCCTTAATAGGAGATTTGTGAGTTTTAAGCCTTGGCTTCATGCCTCTGCTAGGTCTGGAAAGGTTTGATATACTTGTAACTGAGGACCACAGACTGCAAATATTGTGCATGTAATTACATCTTTTTCCACACAGAAAAATAATTTGCACATGCAGGTTTTAGTATTTTGTATTTACATGAAAACTTAAGGCCATGCATGGAAAGTCTTCATACGAGCTTGGAGTCCCAAATGGTCTAAAGCCAAGTTGAGTCCCTGTTTCCACAGCGCTTGAGGTGCAGGGATCGCCTTTTATCTGGGTTGCTGTCCTGCTTTCCTCATGCTGTGGGCTGCACAGGCAACAACCCACAAGCTGCCTAAGTGTAGTCTTGTGAATGTCTGCATTTCAGTCACAGCTGGCTTTGGAAGTCTGCTCTTGCTGTAATCTTACCTTTCTCAGCAGCATCAGTAAAGGGTATTTTTTGGTTTGTGGGTTAGTGGCTCTCATGCTAGTTGAACTGTCCATTGCTGTGATTTCCAGCCTGGTGAAAACAGAGATACAAAACAAAACTGACCATTCCTGGCTCTCTGGGAAACTCCACAACGACACCACCATCCCCTTCTCTAATGACTTTTTAGTATTTAGTTTGTCTAGTTCTACTGGCCCTCTTTAGCTCCCTTCTCATCACCATTAACTTCTGAGTCCTTTTGCCTGTTTCAGCCAAACGTGACAGGGTCATAAATGTCTTGAAGATATCGAGTTCTTAGAAATTTAATAAAAATTATGTTTCTGTAGAGAAGAAAGAGAGAGAAACCTCACCATCTTCATGTTGGAGAAGCTGGTACATGAATACAATTCTGTTGCACACCAGGGAATCACAGAACCACAGAATGTCAGGGATTGGAAGGGACTTCAAAAGATCACCTAGTCCAGCCCCCCCGCCAGAGCAGGATCACCTACAGTAGATTGCAAATCCTCACCTGGGAGAGAAGGAAAATCTAGGATTGTTCCAAACACCAGAGACACATTAGTCAGAGCTCACATTTTCTTAGATACACCTGTCAAATGATGGCTGGACACCAGAAAACCATGTTCTGATGCTCCGGAAACTACCCCAATAATTTAAGAAAGTAAGGCGAGCTTCAGACTCCAGCCCAGTACTTTTATGCAGTGTGTTGGGAACAAGGGACTTTGCCATTTGCTCATAAAGTCTCAGGTTGTGAACGAGAGCTCTGCCACTTCCAGAATCTTTCATTGTAAGGTTTAAACACTGTAGAGAGTGCAGGCTGTAAAATCTGTTCTTAATGATAGGTTACAAGTTAGTACCACAATGGCTGTGAATAGACTGAACCCAATTTTAAGTAACTATAAAAATAATAGTAGGGAGCTACACATTCTCATTTTAGCTGTTGAAGTGATAGTCTTCCAGGGGATGCATGACTGTGACCACACTTTGCTGACTGGTTTAGCTTCCTGAAAGTTGAGTGCCAAGTTAATTTGGCATTTATGTGAGCAAAGCAAAACTATAGCTTCTTTTTATAGGAGTTTCAAGCTAGACCCACATACCAGGCTAGGTGAAATAAAAAGCAAGTACCTCATCAGTACTACAAAGAAGGGACCAGCGAGTCTGTCTTGAAGGATTCAGCTGTTTCCAACATTAGGCATTGGACTTTCGTTTAAGAAAGGTATCTTTCCATTGTATGCAATGCAAATCGTGCATCTAACATGCCTTTGAGCACCTAGCCTTAGCCTTAAACTTCTACTTTGTGCAATAATTTCCAACAGCTTTTCAGGCCAAAGGATAACAAGAAAGGAAATAGAAATAGTGGCTGCAAACACAAGATAAGGTGATTTGAGTTTTAGTCCTGTTTCTCAGCCCACACTTAACCTCAGACTCCCGTATAATGTGGATTGTCAAAGGTCTTGTCTTCATTGTTCTTGTAACCCTAGTTAACATAATGTGACTAATGAATACACCTTCTCTGCCATGGAGATGTAGCCTGGCTTGAGGAGGAATGGAAATAGAAGGAAAATGCCAGCAACTAGTTTTTGGTCTAGGCCTGAAGTCAGGAAACCTCTCAGTTCTCTGTGTCAGTGCTAGCTCAGGAATCACTCAAAAAAAGAAAACGCAGTTTTGCTTTCAGTGATTTATTCCACTTCTTTCCATTTTAGCATTCTCCCAAGTCCAAGTGTTTATTCTGTGTGCCGAACAAGAGGAAGCTCCACCTGTGACTTAGATGGAACTGAGTCATCTGCACTTTGGGAAACCTGAGCTAGTACGAGTTTTACTTTGAAACAGGAAGATATTTATCTTGCAAGTCCCCACCTCCCCATCTATCCTTCTGTGAATCCCAAGGTATGAAGAATTACAATAGTGAAATTGTTCACCTATTACAAATACCTCCTTGGGCTCATAAACTTCACGTATGAAGCAGCCAGAAAAAGCTTTGCATGGTAAAAGGTGACATTTTAAGTATATTCACCCTCCCACATCTCAGCAGAAAGGATATTTCCCACAGCATATACCCACATAGATGTGAAACAGGAACAGTGTTCACCTCCCTCTCAAGTATCAGGAACAAACCACAAGGTACAAGGAATTGAGTTGTGGAGCCTCCTGCCACAGAAAGTTGCAGATGCCAATGGTATTAAGTGAACTGAAAAACACTTTGACACATTAGTGGAAGGTAAGCTTGTCAAAGCCATCAAACACATTGCTGTGCATGCGGCTTCTGAGTCTGGAAGCACTTAGCAGTAAGTTGAAATTCCCTGGGAAGGTACCGAGGGGACAGGTTTGTGCTGTGTTTGTCTGGTTTTGCAGTGTTCCTTAAGCAGCTGCACCTAGATGCCATCAGCAAATGAATGAGCTTTTGATCTGGGCTTGTGTGACTGCTGTCCTGTCCCTTCATTCATTCCTCGGAGGGCAGAGCTGTGGTCTGAAACGAGCAACTAGAGCCAGGACTGATATTTTTAAGGTACAGCTAAATACTTCACAATTTAGGTCACCCATTCTATGATTCTTTTCTCCTCTGCTCAGTAATTTGGCATTTTCCATCTCTGCAATCCAGTGATGGAGAATTTCATTCTTCATCAAGTTCGCTTTTTATTTCAGGTAGTTTTCTGACACCCTTAGATGTTCTGGCCAGCTTTAGACAAATGTCAGTGTTACTCAAATCTGACTATGAAACTGGACCAAGAATGACACCATACCTGCATCTCCCAGCCTGGAACCAGATTTTTAGTTAAACCACAGAAAAGGCAAATGAGTGCAAATTAAAAACTGTCCTGACTTGCTTTTTGACCTTTTCTTTTTTGACTTTAGGTCTTCCTCCATGAGGATATATGTTCAGCCAGCAATTCTATGAAGAGACACGTCTGAAGGTAGATGGGCCAAGCTGGGCTTGGATCTCATCAGACGATGCCCAACTCAATGACTGAGGTCTGTGAAATATTCTCTATTACAATTAAACCTGATCTTTCATGATTTCCCATTCCACTGAGGGAAAAGTCTAACTCTTGTAGAGGTTGAAAATACAATTTATAAGAGTTCTCTTGAGAGGACAATGGCTTTGCTCACACAAGAGCTTTCTTCTATGGTAGCTGTTTCCATTTTTGTTTGTCTGTTTGTTTTTGCTTGTTTTGTTTTTAAAAAGAAAAAGTACACTGGCTATAACAGCAGAAAACCTCCCTCACGTAAAAAAAACCTGGATCAACCTCCTGAGAACCTGGCAGGAGAAGCTGTCTTTGTTATCCCTTAAATTATATGCTTATGCTCCCCTGCTGCTACAATAAAATACAATGAAATAAAATCTTCTTAATTTTTCTTTCACCAGTGTGTTAAGATATTGTCAGGTCAGCCTTGATGGTGGGGTAGCAGATGACTAATAGCTGTGTTTTTTAATTAAATGTTATCAGAAGAGGATGATAGATTAGCACCGCTACCCCCTGCATTTCCCAGAACATTTCAAGATTACTTTTTGAAAAATGGACTTTAAAAGAAAAAAAAAAAGGGGGGAGGGGGGATGTGCAACAATGATGGGAATTCCTTGTCCTTCTTGCTGGACTAGAACAAAAGCTTCTCTCTGTCAGAGAAGGAAAAGCTTATTTATCTGTTACTCTTCAACCAAATGCAGGTCTGATTTGTACCTGGTTGGGATTTCTGCAGCAGAACCGGATCTCGCCTTCATAGGTCTCTTCAACTGCAGGCATTTCTACTACCACAGGAGAGCTTTTATTTCCCTGCAAACTATTTCCCTGCAGCAAACACTGATGGTTGTGCTGGCATAAACTACCTCAGATGGTGCCAGTGACAGTAATGTCCACTGGCTACAAAGAAGGGAGGAGCTGGACCACAGGTTTTATCCTGCACTGCTTTTGACATGGACCCACACTCAAGGTGTCCGATGAATTGCAGTTAAGTTCCACATTGCTTTCTGCTGCAGATTAACACTAAATATTTTGAAGGTGTGTTGGGCGGGATTCATCTCAATAGCACTCATGTCTGCAATGCTAAATCCATACCTGGGGTATGCCCAGACTCTCTCTATGGGAAATGAGGAGAAAACAATCATTCTGAAGATATAGGGTTCATACACCAGCCCAAGGACTCTATATGTGCCACAGCTGTAAAGCGGGAAAAATACATCAAACTTATCTGATCTGGGCACTGCACGGTGAACTGTGCATATGTACCTGCGTAAGCAGCTACTTACAGAACATGTCGCTTTGACTTCACGGGAGGTGACTATTAGAGGCAAATTCTGTCGCTCACTTTATTTTGCCTCTGCAGCAGAAATACAGCAAACAAAACACACCAGCTCCTCTTGCTCTTTCTCTCAAGACAATAATACATAAATTTTAATAACATTAAGAATAAATGCTTTACCTATGCCTAAGAAGAGATGTTATCTCTTTCTCACTTTATGATAAATAAACAAAAAAGGAAATAAAAAAAATAATGCACTATAGGCATTACACCCTAACAAGAGATGTAGGCGTTTTGTGATATTTAGATCTGTAAGATCTGAAAATGATAAAACATGGAAGACTGACTGATCACCATGTTTCTGCTGTGAGAGATTTACTGGGAGTGTGTGGGAACATCAGAGCCCACAGAAAGAGAAAAAAATCTGTTTCTTATCCAGAATTAGCTCATAATTGAGGGCTACTGTTCTTCCCCTACAAGTAATAATGGTTCAGAGTATGAAATTGTTCTTTAGGCAGGTACCAAAATCAAATATCTCAGAGCAGATGACTGGATTGGTATTTTCTGTTGAAAGACCTCTGGTCCTTTCTCCTCTGCTCACCTTCTTGTTTTATCTATCAATTAGAGCATTCAAGCCATGAAGACAGAAAGACACCATCTCTAGATCCTCTCTCACCTTGAAAAAACAGCTTCAGAATGTTTTCATCAGAAAATAAAGACTGTTAAAGTGACTAAAGCCTTTCAGAGGTTTGGGTTTGGATTGTTCTTCTCTTCCTAAGCTACATTTGAGGTCCCTGAGTGCAGTTCTGGATGCAGCCCAGGATGAACAAGTGGTGGGGAACAGGGATGCAATCTACAAATAAAATGAGCACATCATTAACTTTTTATAATCATTGTTATTTTTATTAGTCAAAGTTTTGGCCTCCAGAAGCTGGGGTATTTGTAATGAAAAAGACACGAATAACTTGTATGGCAAACTATAAATATGAGAGACTGGAAAACTGGGCTAGTGCCCAGAAAAATGATTATTTTTTAAAAGAAATGTATTCATGTTTCTCCCTTTAAACAAAAAAGGTGTGTCAGTGCTTAGAGACAGAAAAACCTTCTTTATCTCTACATTTTTTGTGCTTCACTTCTTTTTTATTGAGTTTGCTGCATCTTTGGACATGGCATGCACATCCCTTACAACACATATATTATTCAAAGCAGTAAAGTTACTGGCTATTAATGATAAAATGCTGTGTTCCCAGATGCCTTGTTGTAACAAAGCTTGAGCTGCAGCACACATGCCAATACAATCCTGCTTACATATAATGATGGATGAAAATATGATAGAAACTCTTTTCTCTGCCAGCTATCTAATTTCTATCAAAGGAAACTCAATCGAGGTGCAATTCTGCAGGGATGTTGCTTAATTCCTAGGTCTGTTTAGAGTGTGCTATTGCATGAAAAACAGAAGAAACTGTGGAAGTTGGTATTTCCTTGAATTTTTCTCCTGGAACACATTTTGAGGACATCAAAATGCCACTTCAGGAGTGAAATAAAAGGGAAAAACTGCTACATTGCTAGAAAAGAGCCTGCGTCAGAGTTACCTACTTTGCATTAGGGAAGGTGACACAAACAGAGGGGCCTTGTATGCCTGTCAGAGTGCCCTATGACCAGTGACAGAAACATGGGCAGTTCTAAATGAAAAGAACATTTCTATATTAATTTATCACTCTGGTACACACAGGGCTAACTATTTTCTAGAAGCCGGCTACTGAGTCTCACATAGCTGACGGAGCTTAAACCGTTATGAAAGAAATACAGTTACTTTTCTGATGTGATGTATTTGGCCTCATGAAAGGGCATTTTGTTTAGGGAGTGCACAGAAATCTTAGAAAGTGCCTACAGACACAGATATGATCCCTGGGGGAAGGCAGTAAACCTGAGCGAAGAAAGAGGCGTAAATCATAGGACTTAATGTGCAGCTCATAAATCCAGTGTTTGTATGGAGCTCCGATAAGGCAGGAGGATATCTGAGCACTTTTACTTCACATAACATAGTACGTGGCATTTGCATCCACACAGCAGTGAAATGAGCTAAGATTTGCATCTCATTTTTCACTCCTTGATGCTATGAGGGAGTCAGATTCTGATCTTGACTGTGTTGGTGTAAATAAGAGAAAAGCCCTTGGTTTCACAAGAGTGACTCCAAATGTAAACTCTCCTCTTTGGGATGCAGATTGGACTCTGTTCCAGTTCTGAATTATGATCATTTGACAAGACATAATAATATCAACCTATAAATTTGTAAAGTCAAACATCTGTGCTTGCTACTCACAGTAATTTGTATGTATACATATGAATGCTTATTTTATATTTGCATATTTTGAAAGCAAAACGGGAGATACAGCAATGCGTTTTCATGTGCCTTGGTCTGTCTGAGTAAAGTTGTTTTTAAGTGATGTCTGGATGCTACTTAGCTAACAAGACTGATAGACAAGTAAAGCCAGGTTTTCACAAGCAGTCTGTGGATAACTCCTTGGAATTTAGGCACTTCAGTACCTTTCCAAACAGCAACATTTGCAATACTTTTGAGTTTTGGCCCTGTCAGTTGAAGTGAACACCCTACCCTTAATTTTTTAACAAGATGTCCTATTTTCTTTCCCTCAAAGATTTAACCCACAGACAAAGGAGATAACGGGATACACTATCATTACTCTCTTTTCTGCAATGTAAGGGTTACTAAAGAAAAATCTCACTATTCAAGGCAAGGTGCATCCATGGAACCCACTGAAAGGAAGGAGGATTACAATATGCTCCCTCTTTCTCTCCCTGAGTGGCTAAAACCCATGTTTTTCTTGACTCCCAGAATTACATCTAGTGACAAAGGGTGCACTGTGATCTGTGTCTTCCCTGCGGATACCTCCACCCTGGAGAGCTCAGTGACCCTAAAGGGTGGTGGGTTCAGGTCCCCCTGTGTGGTTTGACTTCTCCCACCCATGTGCAGAGGGGGACATGGACACTGCCCTGCTACATTACGATTCCAGAAGTTGCAGCTCTAACTCCATTAGACAAAGATATCCAACTATCCAGAGGGTCTGCTGTTATTTGCCAATATGTAAATCAGGAGGAAATCCATGTATTTCTCGGACTTATTCTTGACTTATATTGTTGTATGTCTACAATGTATGATTTTGACCCCAAGGACCGGACATAGCAAAAATACTCTAGCTGGCATAGTGCAAGCTAGACAGGTAATCAAATATCTTACCTTCCTCATTATTTCTTACTGCTCAGGCATTAGCAGAATTATGAAATAATCCCTCTAAATTAAATTTCTCTTTCCTTTCGTAAACCCAGCATGGATATCTATGCTTTCAGGACATATCTGAAAAAGTAGCTATGAAGCTAATTAATTTTCCATATCCATTTTAACTTGTTAACCATGGAACGCTGTAGATACTTTCTTCTTTTCCAGCACAATTAGCAACAGCATGTTTTCTGCATAGTAATTTATTCTAATGGAAGAAGCTGATATTTCCCTAATGATGCACACTTCTGAGAAAAGATGAAGTGTCTCTCCCTTAACAAGCACAGGCTTTTGGATGAGAAATCATTGTGTTCTTTAATCTGTCTCAGACAGGCTCAACAAAGTTACTAAAATGGGTCTAACTCTCTGTGTTCTCAATAAGCATAGCAATGACCTCTTCTCCTTGTAGCATTCAGCATTTAGCTTGTACTTCTGGTGATAGGAAATGATAAGGGAAGTTAGCCTGGAAGAATTTTAGTCTATTTACTTGCCACTGTAATGTTGATTTATCTCCTGCAGCAAGCTGTTGTGTACAGTTTTGTGATTTGAGTCTTTATCTACAGAATTAGCTGTCTTTAAAGAAAACTGACTCCAAAGTGTGTCTCTAGGTGCCACGCAGTACTCCACACTGAAAAGGAAGATACATGTTAAATCTGGAGATGTATGTCGTTCGTTACTGCTTCTTTCCTGTGTTTAGAAGTTTTTTTCTAATTTTCAAAGTTGTATTTTTTTAAAAAAAAAAAAAAAAACAACCCACAAATATTTGAGTCCCTGGGGCTCTCATTTTGCCCTGACCGCTGAAGGGTCCTGATGAAGTCATTGGAGGACCAATATACTGAAAAAAACATGATTTTTTTATACTCCACATTAAGAAAGTGCATGCTTGTTTGCATGCGATTTCAATGCTAAAAATCTGATCAGATTCCTGGAAAATCATAACAAATATCTGTGCCAGTTGAAAGCCACCAGTTCATAAACACTCAGTGCCGGTTTGCAGCAAGCAGTGATATGTCAGATGTCAGCAGTCCTCTGGTGAGCTAGGCGTCAACGTGAGGTGTTATGTCTTCATGCAACTGGAGGACATGGACACAGCAGTGGGGCTGCCGATACAGAAAGCCAGTCCCTGCCTCATGTCATTGTTTTCTATGATGTTGGACCCTGAGCTGAGGGTATCGTACCTGCTGCCTGCTTTGCTGTGCCTGGCTGCCCATCTCTGCTTGCAAACCCCAGCATCGCTGCTGTCTGAGCACAGTAGGAATCACCCACCGACACACATCTCCTCCATGCAGGACACTATGAGCAGGTTCTCCCACTCTGCAGCACGCAAAAGGTATCCAAAATTCCTCACTTCTTTTTTTCTCCTTCGTTGTTCCTAAGGCTGGGATCAATGCCTTAACTTAGGCATAGTTTTTGGCCCAGGTTCTTTACGCTGTTTCAGTTCCAAACATTTAATCTCCCCATGATATGCTGCCTTCTCTTTTTTTTTAGGAGAAATGCTTCTCCAACACAATATAACAACAGCTGTAAAAGAGATTTCCGGCTTCTCCAGGGTCTCTTTCATTTCTTTCCATTACGGTGTTCTTCCTTCTGGACTCCCCTTCTCCTGGGTGTTATTTAGGGATACAGAGGCACCTCCTTTCTCTTTCACGAGTTCTTAAAAGTTCAAATCATTGTTTGTTGCTGGGAAACAAGAAGTGTTTTCTTTATCAAATGATGGGCCAGAATCAACTTGTGTTCAAGTTGCTGGCATGTCAGAGTCTTTGAAATCATTGTGAAAGTCTTTCCAGCAATGCCATGTACAGAACGCAGCAGTCCCACTGCGTGGTGGGGGGAAGGCTGGCTCCTAAAGTGGTGGACCAGGCAGTGCGTCACACAGGCCAGAGTTGTGCTTAGGTGTGAAATAAACCTGGGAAATGCCAAGAAATGTAATGCAAAGGAGCAAAGCCCCACTGGAGAGCTCATGGATGGTGACCAGAAAGAGCCCCGAGGGAGGATGTGTTGTGCAGGATCCAAGCTTTTCTTTTGTACCTTGGTGGCACTGACTGACAACTCCTGGTCCACACAGTCCTCTCCCATGCAAACCTCTGATGGGGGCTGGAACCCTCCTGGAGTTCTGAGTGGCTGCATTTTGAGTATCAGGCTTTATTTATTTGGGGGGTTTTCTTCTCTCTCTCTCCCCTTGCTTGCAGAGATGCTAAGTATTAAAATAACAGCGAGGAAGGGGAGAAATCACATCTTGGCATTTCTCAGTGAAAGCCTGCCAGACATTTAATAAACTGTTTTATGTTGAAAACATTTGAAGAATGACTCTGCAAACAGTGATAATACTTAATCGTTAAGCTTTCAAACAGCCTGGCCTGACAGCCTTAACCTTTGCACTGTACAAGTGAAAACATAAGGTGTAAGGAAAACCTCTCCCTGCAGTAACTCCCGTGGACTGTGTAGCAAATTACACCAGGTATGAATTTACCCCCTGGCATTTGGTTCATTTCTAGCACCAAGTCATCATGGCTTAGTCTGAACCCCAATGCTTGACATAAGACTCCCAATAGAGTTAATTACTCAGCTATTTATAATAATCAATTGCCCAGTCAACCCACAAAACATTTAGTCACAGTAGCAGCCTGAATGTTCAGTTAGGGGACCAATTAATCAAGCTGGCATTAAAAAAAATATAAACCCACATTTTTAAAATAGTGTAAAACTTTCAAGGTATTAATTTTAATTGCATTTGGCATATATAGACGTGCACATTCAGTATCTCTCCACGTTGCAATTCATTAAGTTTAAAACTCTATGTCTTTGAAAATCACTTTTATTAGACTTCAGTATTTTAAAACATAAAATAAAGTGAAAGCATTACTTAATAATGTCTTTTAAATTCTAGATAAAAATGCCCAAAGGGAAAATATAGAAACCCTAGTGCATTTTATGTTGTTCAGTGTGTGCAGGAATAAATGGAAGTTATTGCATTTCCCTGGAGTGCTTTGAATCAGAAAACATAAATACATGGCATCTGTCTCATTTTAAAGACAACAATAAAAATGAAAAGACAAAAAAAATAAGGAGTTGTCTTTTTAGAGAAAAGAGCAAGTCCCTTCTTTATTTGCAGATTTTTCCCAGTCCAGAGCTATATCGAATAGGGGAAAAGAGTAGATTAGAGATTAATGAAGGAGAGATAAAGGTGTTGCAGCACTGAGAAATGCAGGCTTGAGCCATTCCTAGCAGCATGTAAGGGGGTCTTTTCCCACCTGTGTAACGGGGAGGCCAAAGCTGTGATTTGTCCCAGGTTTCCAGTGGTGAGGTGGGCAGGTGTTCACGCTGAAGTCGTCAACGTGGGGGTTGGTGGAGCAACCAGTGGAGGTCACCACGTCTGGACAAGCGCATGGCTCTCACTGGGAAGGTCTTGCTAGACAATGAGTGTGGCTTGGGGGTTGAGGTGCCAAGGGTTGTGTTGGCCACAGACTGCAGCTCCTGCCTTTGCTTGTCCTCTCCCTGCCTCAGCTTCTTCTGCCAGGAGGAGAGCAATCTGCTGTGGATGATCATCAGTAGAGCTGTTATTCTGGGGAAGAACCTTCCCCAGAAAGTTTCACAGCCTTTTTTTCTGGAGTATTGATGAGAAACAAAAAAGAAGCAACACATTGTCAATTTTCAAAAACTTTGAATATACACACACTTACATATACATATATGTGAGTTTATGTATATGTATATATACACATTTTCCTAGCAAAACATCACTACTTAGAATGAAATGAATGTTTATATAACTATTCTTGACCTCCAAACAAAATAAATGTTTCCACGGGAGATTTTTAATCACTCACAAGTGTAAGGTGTACTTGCTTTTGAAACCTGCAGCTGGTAACTTATACCCAACACTTGTGAAGGTTTGGCTCAAGAGCAAAGTTAGAGGGAGTACAGGACAGTTTGACACAGTTTGGTGCTGACAGAGACCTTGCAGCCAGTGGCAGGTATATGATCATGGAAAGATGAAAAATTCAAGAGTGATTATGGATTTGCTGGTGAAATTCATGTTACTAACATCAACCTACCCTGGTAAGAAAGGTTAGTTTATGAAGGATCTTGAAAGACAGAAATGCAGACCGCTGTGGTACACCTCCTGATGTTTTTTGGTGGGTTTCTTTTTAAAGCAGCATTTGAAGAGATTCACCTGATTTTGCCCACATCCTCGGCAAGCTCTGAGTGTTTAACTCTGCAGGAGAGTCTGGACTTATGGTCAAGAACAATGCCTGCTTTATCGTATCTCTTTAATCCTGTTGGCATTTCTAATCATTTACAGAAAGGAACAGAGTCAGGTCGTGGGTGCTGGCAAACCAAGACCTCAGTTGAAACTCAAACTCCATTCTTCACCCCAGTCATATGTCAGGTAGCTTACCAATATTGTATGGGTTTGACCCTGAGAGAGCTCAATCTGTTTCTTTTATTTCCACTAAGCCTCCTTCCTTTAGATGCAAGTTCAACTGCAGTGTACTGCAGTGTACTGCTTTTTTTTTTCCTGGTTTTTTTTTTTTTTTCTTTCCCCTGCTTATACAAGATTCCTCCTTTGGGATTGTTTTGGTGGAGTTTTGATGGGATTTTTTTCCTGGAGAAGGCATAATCTCAGGAACTTGTCTGAATTGTCTTGTGCTAAGACATTAATCTGCACTGCATAATCTTTCAGTACAAACAGTGCTGGAGTGAAAGCAAACTCTCCCTGTCTGTATTTTGCTCACTTTGCTCCTCTCAGCAAACAGAGATGACATTTTTGTGCACAATAGGCCAACACAAGAAGTAGAGGGGTTCATTCTGGAAGGGTTTTTGTGTTTGCAAAGTTCTCCTACTATTTTATAAAATGAAGACAAGTCCAGCTGGGACTCAAATGCCAAGCGACATACCAAATGGCTTGTAAGCTAAGGGGCAACATCAACCCGTCTTGGATGGGGTCAGAGGATGAAGAATATTTGATTTAGGAGAAATTGGAACAAATAAAGTTTCCAACTGGGATTTACTAAACTTATTCTTCTTTTACTTTGATCCTGGTGTTTTATTCTCGTCCCAGCTCTCTTCCTAGTGTTTGTAGCTACTACTTACTATGCTGACTGATGCTGTTTAAGCTCAAGTGGTAGTTAGACAAAGTCATCTGACATTATAACTGGCATGACCATCCATTTATCCTTGCCCTCCAAAGCTGCAATGAACTGCCCTACACAAAACTGGTAGCATATGAATATTGCAAGCGGAAAGAAGGACTTGTCTGAAAGAACCTCAGTGTCTTGTGGTATGGACAAATGTGCTACAAGAATCTAAATATAAACAAAACTTCCTGTCCCAGGGTGTTTAAAAACTCATTCTTCTTTTGAAAGGCAGAATGATGGTAGGACAGATGATGAAGATAGATGATAGATTGATGAAGGAGAATACATCTCTACTGGTTAAGGGTATCATACAGTGTGACCTGGACCTACCCTCTGGAGCACACAGAGAACATTATGTGCCAACCATACTCTGACCAGGTTTATCTGAAATACTCCTATGGCTAGAAATCAAGCAGAAGGTATTGTATTCATGGCTCCTTTAGACACCATATTTTCAAATTGGGGGCCAGTTAGCTCAGTCAGTTGAGTGTGGGGCTAACAATGCCAAGGTGGCGGGTTCAATTCCCGTTCGGTCCCCATGTGTTGCCTGATCTAGTCGACAGGTGGCGTCCCTGGTGACAGGGAGGCTGGATTTCAATGATCTCTAAGGTACCTTCCAGCCTAGGCCATTCTGTGATTCTATGAAAGTGTGGAAAAAACTATGCTGAGTGTTGTTTATGACATAATACTGATACAGTGTGATCCAAGGCCTGGAGTGTAACATGATGGTGTACCTGAGAGAACAAAGCATGCCTGGAGAACTGTGCCAGGCTGTGGAGCCCTAACCCAGTGTTGTTGTACTCCCATGCAATGCTATACTCCTAGTGTGGTCCAGTGTGGGAATTTTCCCCAGAAGCAAGGTTGGGCTTGGTCCACACTGAGCCGGGGAGCCTGCTAACTATGAAACCATGTGGTTGACCAGTTGTCTGGAGCCGAGTTTGTCCCACAAAGCTCTGCTATTTTGCACTGTGCATACAGCCCTTTATCAATTTGAATTTGTGTACAAAACCCATGGCAGAGCTAGAACATGAGCCCAGCTCTCTGAAGCCCTAAGGAAATACACCATTTCCTTCATCTGCTTTCATTTGTTCAGTCCCCAGCTTTTCTCTGACATGGAGATACATTTCTCTCATTCTAGGATAGAAATAGTGAGTGCGCCACTGTTGGAAAGATGTACTAAAAACACAATAGTGACTGAACACCTCCTGACAACTTGAGACCATTTCAGCAGTGTACCCCTGGGAGGGGGAGAGTGGAGATCAGGCTGCTCTGGGCCATGTCTCGCCACTGCCTAGGTTGCCTCCTGCCAAAGCTGTCTCTTGATAATGCTGTTGACAACAGAGTCCATGGAAAGCACAGCCCAAGTGATGGTCCAGGTGATGGTTGCTTGTGGCTGGGTGCAAGCAGAGGACATTGTTCAGGGGATTGCAGGTGGTTCCCACCATTTGTCACTGCTTGTCCACTGGATCACTTGAAAAGAATCCACGTCCTCTTTGAGAGGTCCTCTCTGCCTGTGTAACCCCAAAGAGCTGAAATTCATCCCTCCTAATCCTGCAAAAGAAATTAGACTCTGGCTGCAAAACACAGCCTCAGACTTGAATTCTCTTAAAGTTTGGTGGATTCAATGCTGGGAATTTGCTTCCACCCACGCCAGAGGTAAAGGGATTAGCTGTGAAGCCCTGATCCCACTCCACACTCTTCCCAAAGCTCGGGGCAGCCTGGGCTCCTGGGCTGAGGTTCAGGCCTCTGTAGCTGAAAGTATTTAAATAGGAACGTCCATCACTCGGCATGAATAAAAGCGAGAGTGGCCCTTTTAAAAGCGAGCGATGACTTGATCAAAATGCTGCTTTGTCATATCTGTTTCATAAAAATTTGCCCCCTCCGGGCCAATCCGGCTTGATGTCAATGGCGAACGCCAACCACAGTCTTGTCTCGGTGAGTGCCGCACAAAGCCTTAATTTCACAGCCTTCAAACAACAGTGAAAAATCACCAGGAACTTTCTCCTCGGCTCTGGGATCTCCCTAGCAACCGCAGGCCAAGCATACTGTAATTCAATTTATGCCTTGAACTCCTTCAGGAGTCTCTTCTTTAAAATCTGTCACAGTCAACGTGCCTTGGGAAACTATTATAAGTGCCTGAACCTTTGACCAGCCAGAGAAAGTAAGCGTTAGTATAAATCTCGTAAGCATGTTTGGTCTGTTTTTATGTTGGGCGTATGGTACATTTAACATTCAGCCCGTAGCCTCCATCCCTTTTTCTGCTTGGGAAATGCACCCCGCATCTGTCATACTGTCTGCGCTGAAACTGGGCTACCAGCCCCGAAAAAGAGGCGCGGGGGAAATGCCTCCGCTCAGCCAGAAGAATTGCTTTATGTGGAAATGCACTGACATGGCCCTCGGCTCGTTGGGAGACCAGGGGGGTGTCATGGGAAAGATAAGCAGGAGTGACCTGGCAGGTTTGTGAATGTCTCAATCCGGGACTGAAGTGGGTTTAACAAAAGAGTGAAAGCTTAGCAGGGAAACACAAATGATAATGAACTGCTCACTGTGTCTAAATAGCCATCCCCAAATAGTTCTGCAGTGAACATTGTCGAGTTACTTGAGTCAAAGTGAGGTTTATAGGCCTGTAATTTTCAGGGCTATTTGCTCAGGAGCCCTCTGTGAGCATCTTAAAAAAATTACTGCTTTCGCTGACAAATGTCATTTTTAAATTAGCCACGTGACACAATGCCTTATAAATAGGATCGCTCTCTGTGCATTAGCTCTGTGTATCGAGTGTGGTCAGAAAGACAAAGGAGGAGACTTTAATGAATAATGTTTGACTGGAAAATTGTGAGCATTTCAAATCTAGGGCTAGAATCAAGTCAGGCAGGATTTACACCCAAGAAGGAGAAGATCTGCTCCCATGGGAGTGCCGAGAGCCTCTATGCATGGCGGCTTTGATAGGACAGACAGGTGTTCTGTGCTTCTCAGTAACTGGCTCCTAAAGATAATTTTCAAGTAACGACTAACTGGCCTCATCCCATCACACTGTGCCTGTTGGGAGCAGTAAGTCTGTGCAGTAAGTGGTGATTTTCCAGCTGGATCAAAAATAGACATTACATTTCTACCCTGCTCTCTTGCTTAGCTGCAGGACAGCATCCTAAATAAAGTGACGTAGCATAGTAATTCCAGGATACACCTAGGCAGTGCTTATTAAAAATGAGTAGTCCGAATGGAAATTGGTGCTCTCAGAGCGTCAGGGGGCAGCTCTGAGGGAAGATGCCATGCTCAGCCCGTGTAGCCTTTGCTCGCAGAGGGGCTTCAGCTGCAGCTGTGTTGCAGAACTTGGAGCAGCAGCAGGCAGCTTGTGGGGTACCTGGGTGAAATCCCCTCATCCCGTGAATGGAGAGGGTTTTGTGCCTGGCTGAGGGCTGGTTGTGGTCTCCACAGTCTTTCCTCACGTTGCTTAATATGACGATATTTATATTTTCATTCCTGAGATCTCAAGGAAGCTTTGTAATGCAGGCTGGGGATGGTATTTGGCCAGGCAGTATCTCCATCTAGATCAGAGAACAACAGCCTGCAGCTTATTCCAGCACTTGGAGAAGTACTGAGATAAGGACGGTTTAAAGTCAATAAGGGTCTGAATCCTTGTCTGTGACTGAGTAGAGACTTGGGATCATTTTATGTTGGAAGAACCTGCTTTGATTTCAGTAAGGCTTACGGGGCTTTGGCACTGTAAAATAAGTGGCTGCTGAAAGACACACAGACAGGACCATAAAGAAATTACATGGTAACATGCAAAGCCATGGAGCTGGAAACTACGTTGGTACGATTTAGTGCAGCAAAGCTGAAGCAAATGCCAGCTAAGAGCGGATACAAATCTGGTTTGAGTTTTACCTTTCCCCTGGCACTTCAACTTTTCCCATATAGTTCTGCTTGCTGGCTGTGCAGATCCGAGTCATTGCCCTTTTGCTGTGTTTCTGTGTACAGTGGCTGGTACAGGGAGGGCTTAAGTGTAATAACACCCCGTCACTATTCATTACAGACACAAAATCACTGCTGGAATACCCACTTGTTCCCATGAGAAGCAGGGCTGCCTTTCACCTTGTTGTCTCCAATTTAAATAATTCCTCCCTGATCAGTCAAACTGAGCAGACAGGTGGAGGAAAAACACACATATTACTAATTAACCAGAGATCATTGTTGTACGCCAAACAATAATATCAAACCCCCATCAGTTTCAATGGAGTCGGACTGTTTATAGAGGCATCAATGAGTGAAACATTGGCAGCAACCCTTTAACTGTCTCTAGAAGACATCTAGTCGTTAAATAAATAACAGGGATAGATTTCATTCCCAGAGTAGTGTAGAAGTGGGTTACTACACAGAGGTTAAAGTTGGGTTGCCATTTATTTGGGATAAATCATGCATGAGCAGCTGATGGTATTAAGTAACTTTGTTAGCAGTCTGTAGTAAAAGCAGCACAGGGCTGCCAGGGCTGCCATTTCCATCCACATCCGTGTCCCTTTCCCTGTCCCCATCCTGCAGGCTGCTCCCAGCAGCTGTTTGGTTTCCAGTCGGGACACAGGGGATGACTGGATGTTTCAGACCAAAATCCAAGGCATTTACAGGGCCAGGGAAGCAGATTAGAATAGCTGCTTTGCACCAGGGGCACGTTGCTGGCTTTACATCAAGAGAAAAAAAATAAATTAAATATCATTTATCTTTCTCTGGGTAGTTTACGGGCCAAGTTTTGAGGGAATTATCTTTTTTGCATCGCCTGCTCGCTTGACTGTATAAATACAATACCTGCTTGAGAAAGGAACAACAGTGCTCCTTTCAGCCTTGCAGGATTTCAATTCACAGTAAGTTTATCTGACATCTCTCATGATTAGCTGTGAACTTATCTCAAGTAAGAGAAAGGGGTGGAGAGAGAGCAAGAGCAAAGAAGATAAGCACTAAACAAAAGATGTTTGTCTCTCTCTGGGTGCTGCCTTAAACAAGTGCACTCTGTCAGGTACTGAAATATGAAGTAGCATGTAAATTTTGCAGAAGGGAGCAGGAGGAAAGCACGGGATATAAACCCATTTTAGACACCAAATACTTCTTATTATTATTTATGTTCCTTGGCAAATTGTACGGCTAATTCCCTGCACTTAATGGGAAAAATGCTGTAAGAGCCTGCTTTAAGGTGCAGTTAAAGATTCCCAGTGAGCACAAGCAAATGAGTCAGAGGAAAATTGATTCCGTTTCCAGCTGAGTCCTGAAGCTTGCAGGCATAAGGATGCAAGGTGGAGGCTTTCCTCTAGGGGCTGCAAGAATCTGTCTGTGAGCAGTTTTAGAGTTTGATCCAGTTGCCAATGAAGATAAATAGAAAGGTCTGTTTTACCTGAGTGGTTTGAGGAGAGAACTGAACGTTTTTACCCAGTCTCCACCACCTAAAAACCAGAGGCCATCTAATGAAGTGATGACACAAACGTTGTAGTTCTCACCACCACGGGGTGTTATGTCAAAAGTACAAATATTTAGACAAAGCTGTGAAGGAAAATTCCTTCAAGAGCTGGTAAACATGAAGATGCATAAAGTTGCCTTCAAGAGAGCAGGAATCACCAAGCTATGGCCAGCAGGAGCTTCAGGCAAGTGCTGCAGGAGGTGTCATGCTCCTCTACTTGAGGGTTCTTCTCTCTGCTTCTGCTCCTGACCACCTCTGAAGAAGGGCACCAGGCGAGTTGTACGTTTGTTCGATCTCCATTGTTACAGAATTCAAAATAGAAGCACAAAGTCTTTTGCAACTTTGCCTCTGATTTTTCAGTAGAGAAGAAAAAAAGCTTCATTATCGACAAAAGGGAGCACAACGTTCACTACTGGCTGGGTGCCTGCAAGTTAGCTGCTTTCTGGATACTCTGTGCTGTGGTGTCTTACATTAATCAGGGGCTTCCCCTGCTGTAGACATGAAGTTATTCCAAAATAGCCCTGAAGGAGTGGCTGTTCCCAAAATAGCTATCCCTGAGTAACTCCATGTGTGGACATTATTATTCCCAGTTACCAGAATCTTCTGTTGGTGGACTAACCTAAAATGTCTCTCTTTTCAATAAGTAAGTGTTCACCTACATGTTATTCAATAACAGTTGCTCTCTGAATTTACCTCGCCTTTAACTTGACAGATTTATCAAGTATAAAGTGGTCCAATGACACAAGTTTATGTGGTAACAGCTGGCACATGTTGATTATTCATTGTTTCACAATATTAATAATGTTTTGTTTGCAAATTGGCCTTTGCTGGAGTCACTGAAAGTCCTTTGAGAAATCGTGGTGGAGTAAGCAGTCTTATTTCCATTGCACAATCAGGAAAAACTGAGGATCAAATGCAATAAGTCATGGTTTTCTAAAATTACTAATAATATGAGATGTTCCATCTTGGGCAAAACCTGAGGGGAGAGTAAGGAGAGTTTGACCTTAAAACAACAGTGAGCATCTCCACTTGGAAAACCAGACCTTCTGAAGGTCCCTTATTGGTACCCAAGACTGGCTGCAACAAATCTTTTTTATCAGTCTTGAAGGTGTTGGATTATAAGCTGGTCATGCTGGTATTATTAGCATCATTATTGTGGTTGCACACAAATATAGATTTGGGGACTCTCATTGCTTTACACACTTGTCAAACATATGGCAAATAGTGGTCCCTGGCCCTGAAAGCTTGTTCTTCAAAGAGAAACACATAATCGGTGAGAGAGACCCTGAGCTGAAAGCGAGGCAAAGGAAAAAATTAGATTTGTCTGGCTCCGAGATGCTCAGGAAAATAGCAGCACGGTACCTGCTCAGCTGCCACTGGGCTGAAATTTCTTGTCTGCTTTAGAGAAGAGGAGGGAGCTGGCAGGAAACAGAGGGCAGACCTTGTGGTGATTTGGTGGGAACTCTTCCTTTTTCCATATTTGGCAAGGAATAATGGTCTGAAAAGCACTTGTTGGAAAGAGCGGGGTTGGCCTCATCTCCCCCACCTGCCTAGCAACTTTGGGGAAGGTTTGGGAAGAAACACTAAACCATTTTCTGTCTCCCTCAGCCTTTTCCCCTTCTCCTGGGCCACAGCCTTCATTGAATTTTGTCTCCTTCCCACTTTCTTTCTTCTGTTGCAACTCCAGTGGCGTATCCTGGCACTTTCCAAAGTGAAGTCAGATTTTGGCACTGTCCCTTCAGCTGTGATGAAAGTTACAACAAGGAGGGCAAGTGGAATTTGATAACAAAAAGCCTCTTGAGGCCGTTTCATCTTTGAACCACTGGCAGTCCCAATAAAGTCCGCTTTCTGTCTCAACATCAACATTCACTATTCTGCAAAAAAAGAAAATGGAAGATAAAATAAATAAGAATTACCGCAGCGGATCCGTTAAAAGGTTTTCCTTTTACTAGATTCCAATGAATTGCTTAAGACACATCTTAAACTGCCTGCGTTTTCAAGAATGTAAATACACTGAAGGACAGATTATATAGTCACTATTCTCGAGGCCGGCATGTTAGGAGCGCTGAAGATGGAGTTATAATCCTCCCCCTTATTCTTCCTGGCTAAATATTCTTATGTGGTCAAAGTGACCTACTGTGCAGCCCTGTCAACTCCTAAGTGGTTTAAGATAAGTGTGCCTTGATCACAATGGAAAGTTTGTGGAAAATTTTTAAAGAAATAAGCATTTTGAAAAACCATCAGCGGCTGGCAATGAAGCAAACACGTTCTCCTCCTCTGCTCATGCTGAAATTCTACACTCAAATGTAAATATAATTTGAGCATAAAGCAGTAAATTTTTTCAAGCAACAATCTAAATAGCTGCTAGAAAAAAGAAGAAAACCCAGACTGAACTCTAATGACCTCTGTGAATGTGTATTTGACAAGACAGCATCTCTAGCCAAGGTTTAAAAATGGTGCAGCCTTGCATCAGAGGGTAGACTGGACCATATTTCTAAACTGTGCTGCAGTATTAGACATACTCATTTGTCTTCTGTTTCTTCAGTTGGATTTTGCAGAAATAAAGAGGACATCCTTGCCAAAGCACATGTTTCAGAATAAATAATGATGAAAAAAATGTGGTGTGTTATTTGCCAAAGTGCAGTAATTTGCATTAATGCACAGAAGACTCGTGTGATGGGAATGTCCAAAGTTGGAGGACCTTGGGGGTCAGGGACAGTGGGTGATAGGACTGTTTAGGGGAGCTCAAAAACATCCAACATCAACCTGGAGAGAAGAGGCATTGGGCTGGTAGCAGCCCTCATTTTGTTCCTGGGATGGAGTCCCTTTTCTTCTGGTGGTAGGGCACAGCCCCTACTGTCACAGTCTACAGGGACTGAGGTATAGCTGAGATTATCAGGACAGCCTTCTGCTGAAAAGTAACTAAAAATGTAACTTTGCTGCATTGGGGTATAAATATTTTGGGTTTATTGTATTTTGGGTTTAGTCCATACCTTTCCTCAATAGTGCTGTTCTGACTACCTGTGCTGCATACCTCGCTAAGCACCCATGGCTCTGGCTGTGGCAGCCTGATCCAAACTTGTGAGAAGTAACCGTGAAAAATGCTTTCTCAGCCACCTCTGGAGACTTGTCATCCATTGGCCTTTTGAGTATGGGGATTCCAGGAATACACTCTCCGGGTTTGCAAGACCACATCCTTGTCTCCTCCATGACGCATTTACCTCCTCCCATCTCAGAAAGATGAGTCAAGAAAATTTTGCAAGTTACTTTGTTCACAGTTGTTTTATCACTGAAGCATTAGGTTATCTCATCATTATTCCAGAGGCAACTAAAATCTGGCATCTGTTAATAAAATATATTGTATGTGGATCCCATTTGGTCTGGAGTATATAAAGCTGTTGTACCACAAAAGACTGTGTTGATTTTATTTTTTAAAAATAATATAAGAATCCAAAAGGGAGGACTGATTTTCCATTGAGCATTAATTGCATTGTTGTAGTGATAGCGATCAGCTCTGGGGCCCCTAACATAACAAGGACATGGCCTTTTGGAGCAAGCCTGGAGGAGGCTACAGAGATGATCAGAGGGCTGGAACACCTCCCCTGTAAGGACAGGCTGAGAGAGCTGGCGTTGTTCAGCCTGGAAGAAAGGTGTTAAGGAGAGCAGCCTTCCAGTGCTTAAAAAGGTAAGAAGGGAAGGGACTCTCTATCAGGGGATGTAGTGATGGGACAAGGGGTAACAATTTCAAACTGAAAGAGGGTAGATTTAGGTTAGGTATTAGAAATAAATTCTTTTCTGTGAGGGTAGTGAGGCACTGGAACAGGTTGCCCAGAGAAGTTGTGGGTGCCTCATCCCTAGAAATGTTCAAGGCCAGGTTGGATGGGGCTTTAACCAATCTGGATTAGTGGGAAGTGTCCCTACGCATGGCAGTGGAGTTGGAACTAGATGAGCTTTAAGGTCCCTTCCAACCTAAACCATTCTATGATTCTACAGTTCTATGATTCTATGATTCTACAATTCTGTGACAGTAATAATGATATTGGTCTCTCCATTTTACTCTTAAATTTTGATAACACTGCCCAGCAAAGGACAGATTCAGTGGCTGGTAGATTTTGCCCTGAGGTTTTCTTGGGCAAGTTTCTTTGCAGAAGTCTCTGACATGAGTAATACACACACAACACAGTGACATCAGCCCAGCTTTGCCAGGGGGAGAATGCTCTCAGGCCTTCCATGTTTATAAGACAGGCGATAAGCCAGATTTCATCCTGGTCTACATCAAATTCAAGGTTAGGTGACGTAACCTAGGTCAGGATTCAGCTGTGCAAAACCTGAGAGAGGACGGAAAAGACTGTACTGGCTTTCTAATGCCTTAATAAGGACATCTTCTTTTAAAGAGACGGTTATTCTGAACTAACTACTCTTATGCTAACAGTTATGACTAGGCAACTGTAAGTGTTTAAATCAAGTGGGATTTTCTATTCAAGGCACTGCTAAAGACCATAGTTTTCAATCACTTAATCTAGTAGCCCATGTCTGCTTGGGAGTGTCATTAGTTAGGGGGAGGACGATTTAAAGTGGAGAAACTTATCTAAATGTCTTTAGTCATAAAACCAGCCCAGATAGTTCATGACTATCTTAACGTTAAACTATAAATTACTAAACCCACAGCTATGCAATAAGGGGGGAAAATATAGAAGCTTTAATTCAGAAAGGCCTGTGAAACTTCATGCTTTCTGCAATTATCTAAGGAGCTTCAGAAAGAAGACTTCATGCACACAGCCTGCACACACACACACTCACACACGCATGCATATGGAAAATGTCCAGTAATGGCTGTTTCAAATTGCTGTAGTGTCACCACACTCCACAGAGCTCTTCACAAAACAGGACTCGAAATACTCCTCCTGCATTGCTTCTGCTGATTTGCAACTCCACATCCAGACACTATAACGTCAGTACCAGTCTGATAAGACTTGAAAGCCTGGGGAAAATCTTGGCAAGGCTTGGCTGAATTTATTACTTTGCCCCACAACATGCATATGCCCTGTAGCTTTGCTCCATGGCTGCCAACAGAAGGTAGAATAAATGAAAGAAAAGGAATAAAAGAAAATAATCAGGGAAAGATGCTTGTTGGCGTAGCTGGCACTTGCGCTTCGTTTTCACCTGAGATGGCTATAGGTGTGTTGACAGAGGTTTGTTTCAATTAACAGAAAATATGCTCTGTCTACTTCTATCTGTTACATTACAGCCCACAAGAGGAGCTTTGATTCAGGGAACTTGATTCACAGTTCTGCTGCAGTACAATATCAGTGGGGCTGAGGAGAGATTTGCCCTGACACCTTTTGTCTGCAGTTTGCAGACACCATTGTCCAGCGTGCATAATCTGATTTAGCCTAATCCAGACCTAATGGGAACTCCCACCTCGGAGCTGGGGGAATAGGGGCTATTGCAAGATTCCCAATAGGTCATGGTGGTCTCTTCTGTTTTCATTGTTTGTTACTCAAAAAAAAAAAAAAAAAAAAAAAAAGGAAACTAACTTGAGCTCCCCTTCGAATGGGTAGAGGGAAGAAGGCACCTCCAGAAGGTGATTAACTGATCTCCTGTATAAAACAGGTCCAAGAATTTAACCCAATGACTCCTTGGGTTTTGTATGTGCATGTTTTTGTGCCATTCTTTTGGACCACAGAAGTGAACACTACGGAAATCTGTACTAGAGGATCTTTGCAAAGATCATCCAATTTCCATGGAAGACCTCTTTGGCAGGACATTGAGGCTTATGCCAGACTTGAAACCCTGAAATTGCTCCTAAATATTCAGTACATACTGCAATACCTTGCTGAATTGGGACCTTCCAGAGTACAGAGATGATGCATTTCTTTGCAGTATTGTTTCCCTCAATCCTATTCTGAATGTCTCCTTGTTTTGTCCTTGATAGAATAAATAAATCCCTAAAGTTCCCTTTTATCTCCTTCCTCTGTAAATAATTTTGGCCTAAGAGATGCCTCCTTTTTAAATTAAAAAAAGATAACATTTAGTACTGTTTATTATATCATGTAGATTCTGAGAAAAATATTGATAAAGAAACATGCTCAAAATCAAAACCCTGGATAACACTAAAGATATTTAACACCAGGCTACTAACTGTTGTACTACTAAATAAATAATTGAATGTGTATTACATCAAAATTAATTCCAGAAGCAAAAGTGAATCTTCTCTCTGTGGAAGGAAATTATTTTTTTTAGATATTATATTTATGTGTCCAAGTGCTAATAAGTTTTCTCTGCTTTTATTGCCTCCCCCCACTGTTAATCAGTCAGGCTTCCTCATCGATCACAATGTCTGTGTGTCTCTCAGAGACAGTCACAGGCCCCTGAGGATGGTCCCAGCTGAGGCTGGGACGGAAGATAGAGGAACTGAGTAAAATACCATTTTTAATTCTGAGTTGCCTTCCCTGGAAGGGGACAAGAGAGGAAGCTTCTTCCCTGAGAGCATCTCGGAGTTGTAGCTGTCTGCTCTCAGCGCCGGGGCTCTGATCTAGCAAAACTCTTAAGTATCCACCTACCTCTGGATACACGATTAAGGGCTACGAACTTTGCAGGATCTCAAGCACCTACTTGATACACAGCACATGTCAAATTGTTTGGCTGAACTGGAACCCAAGGCCTGGATCCAGCCTGACGCAGCTGTGCACTGAAAATAGGTCTCCCTATACAGTCAAAAAAGTGCTTCTACAAAAGCTTTAGGGCATAGTAAGAGGAGTCTGTTTTTTTGCACTTGCTCCTGTTGTGCAGGCTGTTAGCTAGTCAAACAGTATGAAAAATATGTACCTTACTCATAAGTGTTTTAGCTTGCAACAAAGGTGCATGGGATAGGACTGTCCTGCTACTGAAGACAGGGTGGTGGCAACCTGTGGGGGAATTGTCACCTTCCTACCAGTGTACCCAGCCCTGACCCAGCATCTCCAGCACAGCTCCTTTGGGAAGACATCACCCATACAGCAAGGCACCTACAGACCAGGAACGGGTAACAGAGAGGTCACCAACTCCATCCCTAGGGTTGTTGGCTCTCTCACGCATCATTCGGAAGGGGAGGGAGAGGACTGTGGTCCATGGGCCCTGTGACCTCTGCATGGAGCCACCATGACCCTGGGACATGATTGCCTGGTGCCAGGAGAATAAGTGAACTCCCCAGTCTCTACCCTTTCCAATTCCCCTTACCTCCTGCTTAGTTTGGTTCAAATCAGAAGAGGAGGAAGGTGTTTGGAATGCTCGCTTTTCTCCAGGAGCTCCTCTGTTTAGCTCCATGTCCTTTTGCTTGACACTTAACAGAAAGTGATAACAACAACAAAATAAACTTTTAGCAGCTCCAATTAGAAGAAGAAAGAATCCAGTGTTTCCCCTTTCAGAAGCACAGAGAGCTAAAATGTCATCTGGCTATCAGCGATACCTGGAAAACACTGTGTTCAGTGCCAGCAAAATTGATGAGGGCTTTTTACTTTAATGGACATGTTCTGAAAGAGCTAGTTGTTAGGTACATTGTACACCATGGGAACGAGGTGTGGGATATTTTTAGTGCTGGCATTCTGTATTTTTCCTTTTTTTTTTTTTCACATATCTCAGCAATCTGCAAGGCGGGAACAAGGCAGTGAGCTCTCTGGGCTGGTCTGAGGGGCTAAGTCTGCTGTCCGCATCACCCCCATGTTGCTGAAGGGATGAAGAACTTTTCTTATGCACATCTATCTTTCACGATGTGATTAGATCAAATGTTTTGTGCCAGCACAATAGATACAGTAGAAAGGTGCAAAGATTAACACGTCACGTAACCGGAGAGAGCTTGGAGCAAAGTAAGATGCAGCCGGTAAAGAACAGCTTTGTCTCCTGTGTCTCTGTGGAGTGAGAGATTGGTTTAGATAAGGTGTCCTTGACTTTTAGAAGAGAGAATGATATAGCATGGCTTAGTTAAATATCAGCTACTCTAGAAAATTCAGTCTCTTGCTGTAAACCTACTCCCTGACAGAAGGGCTGGAAAGCTGTACAGTGCATCTGCTTACAGGGCAGCAGGCTCCAAACGTTGATAGTTGCTTGAAAAGTTGTTTTTATTTCCGAAGCCTGAAACATGAGAAAAGAAACAGCAAAATGCAAAATGCTGCATTATTCACCTGAACAGTCCTTTTGACCTTATATCTGATTACCCACCAACCCAGGTAACTCAGTGGACATTGCTAAACATCTTATAAGCATGTCCTGGGAGTGAGACACTCCTACACTAACGGAAAACTCTTTTCAGCAGTACTTTCCTCCCCTAAAACAGTCTGCACCCAACTTGCCAGCAGTACAAGCCCAGATACTGATGCCATAATTTTCTATTCTCCCTATTTTCTTAGCCCTGAGTTGGTAGAGATAGAGACAAATTATCATAAAATCCCAAATGCAGTGGAAATCCTGGATTAAAAGTGAGGGGTGCCAGGCTTTTGCTTGTCTCTAGAAAGAAATGTCTGCCATGTGCACTGCCCCTTCCTCAGAGACAACTGGGGAGTGTGGGCTGCTGAAATAGGACTGATTCTGTCTGTGCTCAGCCCAGTGCATACCCATGCATGCAGTTCTCCAGGAAAAAACATCGCCGTACATATTTGTTTCCCCTCCTGAAATAATAGGCATGTGCTGATACTTTCTTAGTGCCTTGTGCTAGGGTTTCTCTTGACCAAACAAAGCAGTGATTTATGGTCTGATACAGTCTTTAGCTTTAAGCACCCATATAAGGCACTGCTGCTATTTCTGCTTTTGTGTTTTTGTTCCCAGGTGAACCATGAGGTCTCCTATGTACCGAGGTTGCTGCCATGCACCGTTCACCAATACAGGGATAAGAATCCCACAGAAACCTCTGGACAGCTGCACAGCTGCAAGTAAAAGTGATGGTGTGACACCATGTATTAATAGACACACAGCTCATTTATTTGTATATATTATGATATTTGATTATTAATATATGATGCTATGTAGATTGTTAATATATAACACCATGTATTTATTTGTATGTTATATAATTCTGTGATCTTAATAACATATAACCCTTAGTTATATGTTTCAGGGCAGCATGAGATCAAACCTTTTCAGAGTTCTGCACTGAAATGAGCCCTGCTGGTGAGTGAAATGCTTTGCAGAGCGATGCACCTGAGGAAGGGCTGAGTTAAACCTTAAATAATTGGAAAATTTCCAGACAAATCCCTCCTCCAAGTTTCTCAGCACATCCTGCCTTTCTGAGGCCTGACAACATAGAAAGCAAGTCCTGGGAGATGGCACAGTCTCTGGTAGAGCATCCTGGACGGGCCTGAGCAGTTTGCCAGCATTTAACTACATGTGAGACATCTTCCCGCTGCAACCGGCAGGCTAACACATTGACTATATTTAATAGGATGCTCTTGTCGATGAACTCACACAGTTCGAGGGTTGGAAAAGTGTCTATTTCTCTTGAAATAGTGCCTATTTCTGCAAGATTCACTTTGTGAGGCAAAGCCACTTCTCGACATATACTTTGAAAATTGATTATTTGACTTACACAGGAATTACTCTTTTTAGTTTGACCCAATTTGGCTTTCATCAGAAGTTGCTTCTTCAGAGTTTTTCTCAGAAATTATATCTTTTTTCTCTTGGCAGTTATAACAAAAATTAAAGTGGTGCTGTTTTCATTAGTATTTTCCACAGAAAAGTTTAAGCTTTTCTCAGTAAAGGGCAAATTTTTCTGCAGCTGAAAGATGGGTTTTTTCATCTTTTTTTTCCTTTTAAAGTTAGAAATGCTAATGTGCTACCCTGCAGGAATTACCATTTAAGTGCCTTATGCTCACATCTGCCTCAGTCAACCAGACTTGCTCAGATTCTCTTTCACTACAGTCTTCTCTCATCATGTGAAAAAACAGTTGTGTTCTGGAAGATAAAACTTGGCCAAGCCCATAAAAGAAAATGAAGATATAAAGGAATCTGAAACCCCCACCATTTACTGTGGAAAGCAAACTGAATCTAAACATTTATTTTTTTTTTAAATTAAGTATTTGAATTATGAAGGAATACTTGGCATTTTCCTCAAAAAACAGAACTTTCACAAACAAATTAATTCTGAGGGGAAAAAAAAGACCTTTTAGTCTAAAAAACCCAACAGCCAATTTTACTGGAAAAAATCTTTTGTGGAAAAGTATTGATGATCTCTATATCTGTGTACTTAAACCCACATATGTGAAAAAGTGGCTTTGCTGATCAGGACCTCAATATTTTGCATGTTGTAGAATTTATACGTGTGTCCCCAGCCAAACCATACCATATAAAAACTGGCTTATTAGTAGCAATATTGAAAAAATTGGCTAACAAGACATCCTGGATACTGCACACATACTGATGCTCTTTATAGAATAAACGCTCTGTGCTCTGATGTGGCAAATGAGGTCATTTGAGTGCACTAACTCTGGTCTTCCTTTGCCTGTTCTGCTTGAAAGAGATTTGAATGTGAAAAGGTTTTGGCACTCAGGGCTCCATGGTTTGGAACGGCTTTCAAAATTGGAGACTTAAAGGTCACTTTTCTCTGAAGAAGTAAGGGACCCAACCCCAATACCAGCCATCAAAGAAACTCCGAAAAAAGAGATGTTTTGAAAAACACACTGAGCAGGGTAGAGATGTTGCTGTTCCCAATAACCATGTGAGACCTCTGTGTTGAAGGTACATTGTTTTATCCCTGCAGTATGACCCCGTCTGTCAGATAAGGAGAACCAGTAAAACAGGGAGGATGTGGTTGCTGTCTTGGAAGTTGGAAAACAAACTCAAGCTTAGGAAGGCTGTTTTTTCCTCCCTTAAAATTAAAACCAAAGCTTCTGTTAGCTTTCTAAGCTCCATCCAAATTCAGCTGATTCTCTGACAAGGAAAAACAGGATTTCAGAAGCTATTTCACATTTACCAGAGGTGACAACTGGCTGGGAGATGGGGGCAAAGGCATGGTATAGCCTCATGCCACGTTTCCCCTCTTCCCATAGCAAACTAAGGGATGTGTTTTTCTCCAAGAAAAAGACATAAGACACTGAAAGCCCTGAGCATCTTAAAACAAGGCCCACAGTGCAGTTTTGCTGGACAGGGAGCTGCCTGGGCCAGCCATAGAATCCACTGTTGGCCATGGAGTGGTGCCACATCTGTCATCCTCAAAGAGCCAAAGAGCTTGATTTTGGGTTGGAGGCAGGTACATGACAGCAGTTGAAATCCACAGCAGCAGATGCTTTTGTAGGGGGCTGAATATAAGCTTTCTCACCGCAGCAGAAGCAGGAGGATCTGCTCCCCTCCAGGTGTTCTCACCCCTTGCTTTACATTTAACAGCCTGGTGATTCCCACAGTTTTGGGTTCAGATCCAAATCCTTCTTCTGGCAGATGCAGAGCAGGATTTGTGCTGTGCTCTAACTGAGTCAGGGGCATTCTTGCCTCTCTTTGATACTAATTCACTGTGCACCATCAGGACACGTTCAGAAAATAACTCCCAGGTAAGGAGAAGTCTCGTGTTTGTCAGACAGGCTGGACTTAGCTCTCCAACAGCCCAGCCTCGGTACTCCTGTCCATGTCTAATGCATGTGTAGAGAAGACCCAGCTCCTACACCACCTCCTACATCTATCACTGCTCAGCTCTGTGACTTGACTCTGTGTCCTCAGCTCTACGACTTGTTGAGGCTAATCCTTTAGGAGTAACATGTAGGGCCTGAAAAGGGAAGCCTGATTAATATTAGATGACACAAATTTTAGAAAATACCAGTTTGTTTGATACATATTGCAAATACTGCAGCTTTCCTATTCAAGAAATCACAGCTGATAATTTCTTTCCCGTGGTAACACTCCATTTTAACTGTACTTTCTGAGCCTGTAGAAATATCTCAGTCAAGTTTCGGGGGATTACTGAATTGCTTGACAGTCTTTCAGAGCCAAGGAGAGATACTGTACATGGCTCTCTGCTCTTTCAGGAGTGGATCACCGGTATAGTGAGCAAAGTGTTTCTGAAGTTCCCCAAACTGCCTTTTCCATCACTTACCAGCCTGCACCCCAGTTGGGTGGGCTGACAGCAAATCGCTGTGTTCAAGCCTACGGCACATTGTGCTGATTTTAAATTTCCTGCTCTCTAAACCATTCTGCAAACTGAATCAAAACACTTCCATTACAGGGATAAAAATAAATCCCACTGAAGCTGGATTTTATCATGTGGATCTATCAGAGACTAGCAGACTGGGTTATGTGGGGTTCAAGGATGTGGCCATCAGTCACGAGAGCCGAATGTGAAGCTGTGGAGAATCTCTTCTGTATGCCCAGATACTAGACTCAGCAACCGGTGTCACCACCTAGGAGGGCTAAAACTGGCACACAGTCATTCCTCCATTTGTTTTTTGGGAAACACTGATTTCCATTGATGGAAATGGGGCTGGCAGCATCATAAAAGCGACTTTGAATTACGCTGAAATTCCAGAACTGAAGCAACATTTTGATGGCATTTCTACTTCTGATTACCATCCAAACACAAACATAAGCCTTGCAACCTATGTTTGAGAAGGGGAGTGTGCTCTTTCAAGCATGTCTTCACATCGGAATTAGCATAAGCCATAGCTCAGGAGTTGCCCTGAAACTTTTACTTTCCCCCACTGAGAACGCAATCAGTTAGTTTGTGCTCCCAGCTGGGATAAACTGCCCCAGCAGGATGCATTAGCCAGAACATTTCTTTTGCTTTGACATAACAATCTGCCACCACTCCTGGGAAGGTTTGGATTGCATTACTCAGCTGCTAATACCTCTACCACCCCATCCCCAGCCTCCATCCTGCACCAAGGAGAACAATCTCAGTTCACTGGGGCTAGTCCCCACAGACCAGTGTGGGACAGCACAAAGGCAGCGTGTCAGAAGACATAACTACTTAATTCTGGGTTTGTAGCCCCTGGGCTAACCTGAGGCCTGATCTGATCAACACCCTATGGGGAGGTGTTCCTATATGGAGAGAGGAGGTGAAGGTATCCTTAGCAGAGCACAGTTCTCCTGACCATGTAAGCGCTGGCTGTTTGCAAGAACAATTTCAAGACACAGTGCACTATACATAAGTCATTGACTCTTCTCTTAGATACAACAGCAAAAAATGCACAAGCACGTAGGCACAAATGTACACAAGTGTATATTATTATGATTTGCAACTGTCAGAACAATTCCTATCACTGAAAGAACTAAACTTAATTACCAATCTGGAGTGAATCACAGTCTTAAAATTAAAAAGGAGAAAGCTACCTAAATGTATGCACATTCTTTTATTGTAAATCACTTGCCAAGAAGAGAGGGCCAAATCCTCAGCTGGTGTAGGCTGATGTAAAATTTTGACAGCTAATTCAAGTCAAGAGAACCTGGCTTTCCTGATGGGTGCTATCTGCGGATCTGTTACAGTTCATTAGCTAATCCAGGACACCATTCATATCCTATGAGAATATTAGCAGGATGATGTTTATTAGGGGCCACCTGCATCCTCCAGTACTCATTTTCTTATGTGTCTAGATGGGGCTGAGGAGCTCTGGGTTTTACTCCTGACTGAATCTCCGGTGTTCAGTGTGACCCTGAGCGTGTCCTTCATCATCTTTGGCACTGTTGGTCACAACATTCGGACCAGATACATCAAATTCAGAACACTAGACAGAGCAGAAAATACCCTAGATCAAGACAAAGCACGGCACAAACACAAGACTGTGCCCAATCCTCTCTGGCACATATATTACGGCCTCCAGGTGCAGACTCCCAACTAATGCCTCCAAGCACTTCTCCCATTGCATTCCTTCCCACTGGCACCCTTATTTATCATTGTGGTGGGGATTTCTTGGCTGCACAAGGAAATGTCTCCTCCAGAGTGCAGAGAGATGCTTCTGTGTACCTCCTGACCACTAGCCATACATGAGAAACACTTTGTAGCCCCCCTCGACGAACTGCAACCCTCTGGCCAGAGCTGTCTTCACTGTGTTTTTGTACAAGATTTTATGTGCTGAGGCTCTGCCTTAGCTGGGGCCTCAAAACCATGGCTATAAAACCAGTTATAAATAACGGCAGCACAGGGCAGGGTGTTAAACTCACTGATGGCATCTGAGTCATCACTTCTGCCTCTTGACGGCATGACCTTGGAGGTAGGCTGTTAAGTCTGTAAAAAAGGTTTAGAAAAATAATAAAAAAGGTCTCCCAAGTCCTGTGTCTTGCTCCAGTGATAGCAAAAAGGGTAATAGGAGACTGTTGTTTTAATACTGTGCTGCCTTTTCAGATCTTGTTTTTGTTTTCCTGCAAGGAGCAGGACTTCATTGGCTTGTTTCTGAGCACACACATGAAGCCTTTCATCAGTGCATGTTTCGGTAATGGGCCCCTGGATATCAGTAACATTGACACATTCATACAATATCCCAGTCCGTGATTTGCGGCAGTCCTTCGGCTCCGCACTATTAATGTATGAGTGACTCTTTTCATTACCTTCCCATAGATCAAGTGCTGGCCTCTGATTTTGACAGATGATTCAAATACATCTGGTTTTCTAACTTGAGCCTGTTCAGCTCCTCCAGCTTGCGCTAAATGGTGTTGTTTGCCTGAGAAGAATAAACTATTTTGGAGGGACATACAAAAAGGACTTTGACAGTTGAGCTGCAGTCCAGTCTGGGAATGAACACGGCTGAGTCTGAAAGGGGGATCTCAATGAGGAGAAAATCTGCTTGGGTGAAATTTTTTCTGGGACTGTTGAAGTTCTACTGGGGAGCAGGCAACCTTTGCATGGGAAAGTCAACAACGGTCATATTTATAACCTATGATAACCATGAAAGTTTAATTTTCTGCTCACAGTGAAAGATTCCTCTATTTATTGGGGTTCCCTTTGACATTATGTGACAAACGTACTCCAATGTGATGCCAGCAGCTGCATTTTTCTTTGCCTTCTGACATACCACATCCTACATTTAATTGCTTTAATTTGTTAACATTATTTTTTACTTGACAAGCATCCTTTCTAAGGTGCTCAGTGAGCCATGGCAGCTCACTCGCCACCTTAATACTGTTGAGAAACTGAGAGACCCCTGTTGAAGGCTGCTCTGGTGCAGCAGACTGCTGTACCTACATGAACTAGTGTATATATTTGTTTAAAATAGGAATAGGCTAAAATTCAGGAACAATCTCAAAGAGGAGAAAACACGCTTTGCTTCCTCTCGAGGATCCTAAGCCATCAGAGCACAGAGGTGTGTTCCCACACTGTGTCTAACTCACTACTGTAATGCAGTTTAAATATTTCACCCACACTGGAGCAGTTGTATTCAGAAGAGTAGAAATAGGCCTTTGTCCCCACAAGTGGCCTGGGATAGGCAGAAAGTGCCCCCTGAGGTGGAAAAGGACATGTTGGTATTCTCCAAGGCAAAGGACCACAGGTGTCACAACTCCTGAGAAAGAATCCGGCTGATGTACAAAGGATTGGCAGCAAGCAGGAAGAATGACCATCTAAATGAAGAGTTCTGGCTGTGTTTTGGGGATCTGGTTTTAGTGGTCATGAAGAGGATGAAGTTCTGCATACCAGGAGGCCCAGTTTCATCTCCCGGGGGAGTGCTTGCACTTTTGCCTCGAGCCAAGGACCCTTTGCTAAGCTAGTGTGGCAGCCACGACCAGCTCCAGAGTGGGTATGGAACAGAGAAGGATATTGAGGATTACCAGAAAGTGGTAAATCTTAAACTCTGAATATACAGTATCTTCTGCTTCAACCTCTCCTGCTTCCAGTAGTATCCCTAATACACCATTACGAACACTTCTGGGCCCTGCCAAGGCGCTTCCTGTGACATATCTACCTGGACAACTCCAACTATGTCTGTGCTTCAAGGACTATATAATGTGTATCGTGTGCAAGAAGAACCAAAGAAACTGCCAGGTCATTCATTTGGTGCTGGAAGATGTACCCACCATGAGAAGGGTGTGGAACTATCTGAGAGACCAAGGTAGCCCAAGCTAGAACTGACTTGGGCATCTCTGTGCGTGTCTCAGCCCCTATAGTGTCCAAATCACTGGCTCTTTGCAGCAACCCCTCTGCAGGGTAAGAGGGCCAAGCTGTGGTGACATTTGTTGCTGACTCCCTGGGGACAAGCTTGAGAAAGGCAGATTCACAGAGCCCAGTAGGCTTTGCATTTGCTCTCAGTGTGAAGACATCCATATAACCACGGCTTTTCTAGAAGGATTTTAGTCTGAGGAAGTAGTACATAAGACAAGTGTGTCTTGTAATAAAGGCTGTTCTGCTCATCCAGAAATAAAATCTACAGGAATACAAAGGACTGGAAATAGATGGACTTTGCAGCCTTAGAAACTTCATGTGAGGAAATCGCTATTCTACCCAGTTCTTCCCATTGGCCCGAGAGAGGGAGTACTTCACTCTGGGACCATGACAAGGCTCTTACCTAATACCTAATGAGCTATAAATTGGCTTACACTACTGAAAGATTTTTCAGGAAAACCTCCAAGGTATTTTGATTTGCAGGGGTGCAGATGGGAAATCTTAGGTATTTACGTAGTTACATGCCTGACTACCTCTAAAAATCCGCCATTTAGTCTGCAGTTAGAATACAGCAGCCCAGGCCTGCGCATGCACAGCGTTGCCACCGGGATATTGGCCACCAGGCAATCTCTGGCCCTTCATTACCCATGACACAGCCTCCAACCCTGTTGAGACAAGCATCTATGCCCAGCTCAAAGCATTGACTTGCAGTGTGGCCAAAACTAGGAGAAAACCAGAAAAAAAAAAGGAGCTAGGTGTCCCCCTGGAAAAGAACAGCTTCTGCAAGATCAGACTAACATGAAATCCAATAAGCAATAAAAATATTCACACTTCAGAGGCTAAAACCTCTCTCTCTAATTGTCCACTAGAGGGTTTCTTGTACTTTCCAGCAAAATGCCTGGTACTGCCAGCTCTTAGGGTTTGGGGACAACAGAGGCAAGATGGCAAGGACAGATGCAGGGACAGTCCCCACACCAAGGACCACCAGAGCCTGTGCCCACACTGGTGTCCTGAGGTGCATGTAGGTCTATACAAAAAACCTACAGGAGAGGCACAGCTTTCCCAGAGAAAGTGTACCCAGATATCAGCTGCATGTGCCACCATATTTGATGGTCATGTTTCACATTGAGTCCATGAAAAACTCACGACCCCCTTCCTGGAATTGCTTTTGCCCTTGTCTTGCGGGACAGTGATGAACCAAGCCTTCTGCTCCCCTTCTCTGGTTCTCCCTAAAGCCTGGTCACACTCACACCATGAAGGTGGATGAGACTCATCCCCAGACTTGCCGTGGGATCCCCGATACATGAGAAAGCGCCAGAGAGAAGGAATAGCAAAACAGTGATTTTTGAGCTTGATGTCTAGAACAATATTTAATTCTCATTATTCAGATTAATTTCCTGATTCTTCTTTACTTACAGGCACCTGTCATGCACATTTCAATTACTTTATCATGGCCATGAAGACAGGTATGTGGATAAATATGAGAAACCGTGCTTTAAAATACTTTAGTGGGCTTTTTCACAAACGTGGGTACAGGGAGGCAGGATATGGGACTGAAAACTTTATTAGCTGCTGTGTACATACCCACAGACCTTCTCCATCTATCAGGGATGTGGTTGTCTAATCTCCCAGCACTAGCAAAGCACATCAGTGTCATTTTTCCCTTTAACCGTGAACAGAATGGAGCCGGAAAGAGGTGAAGTGTTTCCCTTCAGGCCATCCAGAGGACTGATGATAAAGGTGGAGAAGTCCTTGGCAAATGCAAAACAAAAATCCTTTAAGTTAAATGACATATTTTGAGTGGGAGTTTTTTAAACGACGATATGAAATTAAAAAAAAAATGACAGAAGAATGTAAAAAAAATAAATCAACCTTTCCCTAAAAAGTTAAGCAAAATGTTTTGCTTTTTGGAAAAAAATAACAGTGAACGTGAGTGTTTGCTTTTCTCCCAGTAAAATTCTGACATTTTCACAGCAAAGCATTTTTTTGTGACAAATTTACGTAGATGCAATAATCAGCTGGAGTCTTTGGCTGGCTGCTCCCTGGAGCTGTGCCCACGCTGCAAAGCCCTACTCACTGATGCTACGAAGAGGTGAGATCCCCCACCAGAACAGCTCCTTGGCAAAGCCCCAAGCCTGTGCCATGGCTACACTGTGAGCACTTTGCCTGTATGACTATGCCATTATCATTGGGCTTGTTTGTGAAATGTCTAGCCGACACTGAACGCGAAGGTCAGATTTTCAAAGCACGGGAGCACTCGTAATTGGAGCCAGATTTCTGGAGGAGCTCTGCTCGCATTTACACACCTAAAGAGAGTGACTGGATTGTCTGGCCCAGCTGTTCCCGCTGCGGGAAATGAGAGCTATTATAGCCTCATGCCGGCCCTGGATAAATAATAATGAATGAAAGTCATTATAGCGGATGAATTTGCAAATATTTAAAGTTTCAAAGCATGAATTTTGTTAATTAAATAATGTTAATACTGCAACATTGGTCTGACCTGAAGGATAATATAAAATCACTGTCTCTGATGAGAATCTCTCTCTTCACAAATTCCCTGGGGTAAATGAAACTTCTTCAGATTTCATCTGGCTTTGAAAGCTGAACTGATTGAAACAGAACTTTTCTGTGGGGTTCATTCATCCCTTCTGTGTCCTTCCAGATAAACTCGTGGCTGTCAAGAAATAATACAGCCTGCACACATTGTAGATTTAAATGTTTATCTTTCTTAATAACTTTGTTCAATTATTTTTTGTTTGCTTGTTTTACATGGGGCAGCGTTGTGAAAGCTATGATGATTTATAGGGAACGCAAGTTAAGATGTTAGAAAACCCAGTTACTCGTGTGGAAAAAAAGAAGTAAAAGGAGCAGTTTCTCATTATGTAATGTAATTGAGTTTAAATACTACAAAAATAGTTCTGTGGCTCCTGCTTAATTTGTCTGGTTTTCACTGTCTTCTCTTTATTCCTCCCCAGACCTTTCCATATGCAGTGAGAGACAGATACCACAGTGACATGTGCGTTAAGGAAACTTTAGCTACACTATTAGAAAACTCCATTTAATTTGATTATGGATGTCATTGGGTTCAGAAATATTTCTATGATTTTGTAGCTGTAATAAAATTTTTTGTTTGTAAGTCCAGGACTGTAAAGCCTCAAAGGGGCTGCATTAAAATGATGAAAAAAGCCTTTTAAATGCAGGAGTAGTGTTGTGCCTTTAGAGAGGGGTTTGAGAAGAAAATCCTTGCTCTGTTATAGTCTTCTCAGTTCATTTTTGTGGGACTGAATTTTTAAAATGTGAGTAAGATGTCTATCTTTTCAAAACCCAATCTGAGACTTTGTTCTTCAGTTTCTCACCTCTAATCCCATATCACAGAGCGTTGAAGTGATGATAAACACATTGAAACCTGGGAAATGATCAGACAGTACAGTATGGGAGAGATCTGTTTCCCTGCTGCATGAGCAGGATTGATCAGGGTTGCTGGGCCAAGACAAGTGTTCATCATTTGAGGCCCAAGCTGGTGCCTCTGGGCAGTGCCTCACTGCTTCCAGGCCAAGCTCATGAAGTTCAACAAGACCAAGTGCAAGGCCCTCCATCTGGGTCGGGGCAATCCCAAGCACCAATACAGACTGGGCAGTGACTGGCTTGAGAGCAGCCCTGAAGAAAAGGACTTGGGGGTACCGGTAGATGAGAAGCTCAACATGAGCCGTCAGTGGCACTTGCAGCCCAGAAAGCCAATTGTGTCCTGGGTGATTCTCCCCCTCTACTCTACTTTCATGAGACCCCACCTAGAGTGCTGCATCCAGTTCTGGAGCCCATAGCACAAGAAAGACATGGACGTGCTGGAGAGTATCCAGAGAAGGGCCACGAGGATGCTCGGAGGGCTGGAGCACCTCTCCTGTGCAGACAGACTGAGAGAGTTGGGGCTGTTCATTCTGCAGAAAAGAAGGCTCCGAGGAGACCTTATTGTGGCTTCCAGTATCTCAAGTGGGCTACAAGAAAGCTAGTGAGGGGCTTGTTGGGATGTTGGGTAGTGGTAGGACTAGAGGGAATGCATTAAAGCTGGAGATGTGTCGGTTCAGATTGGACACTAGGAAGAAGTTCTTCCCCATGAGAGTGGTGAGACCCTGGCACAGGTTGCCCAGAGAGGGGGTGGAAGCCCCATCCCTGGAAGTTTTTAAGGCCGGGCTGGATGGGGCTGTGGGCAACCTGGTCTAGCGGGGGAATGGAGGTTGGAACTAGATGATCTTTAAAGTCCCCTTCCAACCCTGACACTTCTATGATTTTATGAATGCATAATCTTTGTTTAGGTTTGGGCAGTTGTAGTCTCTCTCTCTCTCTTGGTTTCTTGTGCATCAATGAGTAGAAATCATAGAATCATAGAACCATAGAATTGTTTGGGATGGAAAAGACCTTAAAAATCATCTAGTTCCAATCCTCTGGCCTTGGTCAGGGACACCTCCCGCTACAACAGGTTGCTCAAAGCCCCATCCAACTTGGCCTTGAACACTTCCAGGGAAAGGGCTTCCACAACTTCTCCTGGCAACAGGTTTCAGGGTCTCACTACCTTCACAGTAAAAAATGTCTTCCTAATATGTAATCTGAATCTACCCCCTTTCAGTCTGAAACTGTTAAGGGGTTTCAGTGGATTCATTCTCCCACCCATTAGGAGTTTAAGGTCAGTGAATTTATCCATCCCTTTCCTAACCTCTTGAAGACATGCCAGGTAAGAAGCAACTTTTGAGAGCCTGCAACTACATACTCTTTATCACTCCCCTTTAAACACCCGTCAGTTTTGCTGCACCGCTTTGGTCTGGCAAGGCTCAGATCTGGACAAGTATTTTAGGTCACACCACAAGCTTGATATCACGAGTTTGCAGAGGAATCAAAGACCGCACTGTCTAATTGCAACCTTGTCTAACCACTAAATAGTGTTCTGTGGAGAAAAACCCTATCTTTAGTTCTTCCCAAAAAACACGGGGGCTTTGCCAGGAGGGGAAAATGCTGGGAACATAAACAGAAGTGAAGAACAAAAAATGGCAGGACTGAGAGGAGATATTTTCCAATAGACAGCCTGTAATTTGCCATGGATGTGGTAATTTAGCCAAAATAATTGAATTCTATGTGTTTCCAAAGGTTTTCTCTTAATTTTGTTGGCACACTTGGGTTCGGTGGTTGGTAATATGATACTTTCATCTTTCATCTTGCGTTTGCTGCTCTGAGAACCACCCCAATCATCGCTGATCATAAGCATCACCCAATCATAAACATCATAGTTGTTCCCCTCGGGTGGCTTTTTTGGTGGTATATGTGAAATTCATGAACGTTTCTCTCTCTCAAGTACAGATGCATGCTCCCCACATCCAAGACACCATTACTGACTGGTAATCTCATCAGACTCCAACTTACCCAGCTCTTCTTTGAGATTCTTAGTCAAAATGGATGGCATCCAGCTCATGCATTTGAGAGGTTTGAATGGCAAGTTTTCTGCTGAGTGGACAGACATCTTCCCAACTGCTTCTTAAGGGAAAATAAGAAACAAAGACATCACAGTTGTCTCAAAATATTGTGTAGGTGGAAAAAAAAAAAAGGAAAATAAGACTGGAAGAAAGCTCTAGAAGGCATTTCATCCTTTCCCTGCCCCTAGGCAAGATCAGTTAGATCTGGCAAACTTGTTACAGAGATTTGTCTAGTCTTTTTTAAAAAGTCTCCTGTGATGGGCACTGCATGTCTTGTCCAAGCTCAGACCCAGGCCTTCTTTCTAATAGCTAACTGAAATCTTTCTTCTTGCATGGTCAGCCCTCCTCTTCTTGTCCATGAAGAAACATGGAGAATGGTTTATTGCTTTCCTCAAGTAGTGGTTTTTCTGTCTGAGGTCACCTCAATGACAAGAAATGATTTGCCACACTCTCCTTGTCTGTATAATGCCTTCCTAGACAACAGGTATGGTTGTGCTACTGCTATGAGAAAATGTAATCAATACGGGAACACATTTACATAAACTGTATTAACTGATGCACTGGATACTGAAAATCACATGGAGACTCTTTGGCACTTTTCCCTGCAATTCTTCTCCAGTTTATCCTGTTGCTTTAACTGGTGATTTTGTCTATTCCCACAAGTATGAACTTGCTGCCTCACTGGTTAATGGCCAGAGCTACTAGCCACCTTTCTCTTTCAAATTGTTTCCCTGTTGAGTATAATTAACCTAAACTGAATGCGGGAATATAGAAATTGCTCTCAGCCCTTGCTTAGTTTGGAGTGTGTTGTTCAGTTTCGCAAAGACCTGAAGTACTTCTGTGTCCACCAGTGTATTGTGTTTTTTTTTTCCAAGGTCTCATAGAAGATGCAGTGGTCCACAATAACCTAACCTCCCTTCAAAGAGTAGTCAATAGATAAATTGAGCCTCTTCCAAATACTTATTCCTCACAGAGGAGACCTAGACTCCATGAAACACTTCTTTGGTGGCGTGTGTTGATACCAAAGGGGTGCCAGGAATCAAAGCCCAAAATAAGGTTTACTGCAAGGCGTACTCCTCTGTGGTTTGGGCAGAGTCAGCAATGGGGCAGTTGCTTCAAGAAGGCAGAGAAGAGTGTGTGGGTAAAGGTTGTGTGCTGCCCAGGAGTACATACAGAGATGTAGACTGGAGGTAGGAGACAGAGACGGGGACTAAGGAAAGGCAGGATCAACAGAGAAATGAGAATACAGCAAGAAAAAAAGTCTATTTAAAGCAAAACAGTGCCCATCTTCCCTAGGAGTGCCTTTTCTTGTCCATCTACTGCTGTGCCTTGTTTTGTATTCCTAATCAGCCAACGGCTGGGTCCGCATCAGGGTTTGGGTTCTTCACTGCCCTTTCGATTTACTGTGTCATGTTCCCCTCCCAACCCAGCATGGCTATGGGTCTTGGCCTGAGAACCTCACAGGTGTTCAAATGAAAAATAAAAACGACCCCTGAGGCCAGAAAAGCCCAGACTTGCTTTGTTGCTTTCCAACTTTGCCATGGAGTACTGCCGCTCACCTTAAATGACTTTCTCTGCTGTGGGCTAAAGGAGAATCAGGACGAATCGCTCACCCTGGTGCATCCCTTAGAGATGTTATATACCTTTTTCTTTTCTTTATTGGCTTGACCAAGTATGTGCACAGCACTGGCTGTAAGAGCAGATTCCATTGTTCTCTGGCCTGAGACACTTGGGCAATTTAAATAAAACAACTTGTTATCTGTAACTTCCTACTCTGTAACCTACTGGCAATTTTGAACCACTGTCAGAACATACTGTCCCCACAATCACTTTCCTCCTGCTGGGATATCTTTTCCTGTGTTTACCCATGTCCTTTAAGTAATACTTAGAGCCAAGTGCCCATGCTGTGAAAGAAACACACATTTTAATGATTCAGCTTCCGTACAGCTAGGAGCACACAGCAGAAAGGAGAGGGATCATTAAACTACAGTCATATGCCTACAAACCCTGCTTTGACTCTACAAAGACATTAAAGAAAGCAATTTTCGGACACTCAAAATGGGCAGTTTTCCTTTGTTCTGTTGAGAGGAAGAGCTGCAGAGCCAAACTTGGTGAGCAGGACAGTGGGATGCGGAGTCTTAGTGCAGCATTGTCTGGATATGCAGTGAGGCTTTGAAATGTCTGAAAAGACCCAAACGTGACATGTACTGACAGATCTGACCATAGATCTGTATAGCAGATATTCAGGGATGATGGAGTCCTGGCATAAATTCTGATATTGGTGGAGTCATTACCTGCATTCTTGCAACACCCAAGATCTCCCTACCCACCTCTATCACATTTACGATAGTGATGAAGAAAGATTGTCTTCATCTCTTTCTGACACAAGTCAGAAGCATCAACCTGTTTAGCTTATGACAAAAACCTTCTGTCCTCAAAATCCTGTTGAAAGCATGTCTGCCAATAGACACAGTTCAATAAGCTGTAAAAACCACAGACTGTTAGGTCACATATGTAGGGACTTTTGCCACATACTTTGTTGAGCTACATCTCTTGCTATGCACATAAAAATTGAAAAGTAACCACCTCTGCCCCTAGAAATTCCCTTCATGGGAGAACAGGAGCAGGTGATTTTGCACAGACATTGGATTTATGCAAATACACTTTGATCCTCCCGTGAATACAAATGAAAGAGTGGCCAAACACACGGAGTTTATTTCTCCCTTGTTAGAAACGTGCGGAGTAAAGCTGCAAAAAACCTATTCTTTCAGTGTTGGGAAGCTGAAACTCTTCACACCGCACTGAGTATTGCACAGATCCATGCAAATGTGGGCAGTTTGTTGCATCCCTTAGCCTGAACCTGTAAGTGCATAAGAACTTCTACTTCAAAGCCAGCAACAATGCAGTGCTTGATAAAACTTACGCCAAAGATGGATCTTAATATGAAATGGCTCCTACAGTAAAAGAGCAATAGGGGGAGTGTAAGTGGCTCTTTTAAAAATGACACTATATAAAATTAAAGTTGAAACATAATTTATCCCTTTACAGGAAAAGTAAGGAACTGCTGACTGTACATTGACAAAACCAAATTGCATTGGCCTGTGCCTGCACCAAGTGCTGTTACAGAGTTTTTGTTAATGATGGGCTATGGCTGGAACCATATTACAGTTTTTACCGATTTAACAGTTTGTAGAGGCTAATACACACTTCACCGTGATGTCTGATAACCACCAGGTTGTAATTCCGAATGGGACTTCCTTTTGTCATTGTGCTTTGCTCCTTTCCAGGCGGCTATTTTTGTTTCACTTCCCGATTTCAGCAACTCAATTCAGAGCTTGGCTCTCTATCAGCTGTGCTGAGGGCTCTGGGCTTGAAGAGTTGTGAAGTAATTCTATATCCTCTGAGGCTTCAGAGAGGAAATAGTCACAGATTTATTGGGCTTTAAGGGAGTTTGAGGGGGAAATCAGATGAAGGCATCCTGCATCCTGGCTTAGATTCGAAGAAAGTCAGTGTGTGTTATTACACATTATACATGTCACTTAGAAAAATAATTTTGGAATAGAAGTAGGATGGAGATTCAGAAACAAGTTAATAACAAAAAGCACTCTTGTGTGTAAAATTCAGCATACAACATATTCAACATGTGATCATTTCTGATCATATGCACTTTTATTATGAAATGGCACTTTCTAAAGTTGTCTATATATATACAACTATTCAAGCTGATGTTATATCTAGCCTTAAGTGAAAGATGATCTTTAAATCAGTAAGCGTTTCAGCAGG